>NC_134353.1:80052733-80110786 GCF_048569485.1 Anomaloglossus baeobatrachus | reverse complement strand
TCTCTCTCTCTCTCTCTCTCTCTCTCTCTCTCTCTCTCTCTTTCTCTCTCTTTCTCTTTCTTTCTCTCTCTCTCTCCTTTCTCTCTCTTTCTCTCTCTTTCTCTTTCTTTCTCTCTTTCTTTCTTTCTTTCCGGATTCCAGACTTCTTTGTCAACCCGCCGCGGATCTGCCGGACCCGGATTATTTGCAGTCCACTCAACTCTAATAGTAATCCACACTTTTTCCATATACATAAAATGCTGAGTAATTCTGCTCTGCTTTTTGTAATAATTTTAATGGGTTTGTTCAACTTTGGAGACTTTTTTTTTTCTTTCTTAAATGGAGCTAAAAATAATTTTCACAATTAGGTTTCATTAAAAAGTTTGCACAGTTTTTGCTTCTTTTTAGGCTATTTGTTTTTCTGAGCTTCGCTCTGGTCTGTGCCCATATAGCAGCCAAGAGGAGCTCAGAAAAAGACAGATAAAAGAAGTTACAACATCAGACCGTTAGAATGAGTCTAATGACAGATTCTCAGTTAACTCATTCTGCAATCAGCAATAGACAGCGCAACACAGAGTCTGTAGAAGGCACACGGTGCAAAGTTTTTAATGAAACCCAAATGCAAAAATGATTTTTAGCTGCAATGACATGCATTTACATAAAAAAAGCTACAAAAAGGTAAAGGTGTGTGTTATACAAAATCCCAATAATACCATCATATATAATCCAAACAGGCCCATAGCTATATGAGCCTAAAGGATATATGCACCTAAAGGATATATGCACAAGCTCCATACTAAGCAGCAAAAACTTTGAGAACAAGGAGTGACATGCAAATATTTTTATTTTAATAAAAAAAAGTTCTAATTTAATTCAAGTGACAAAAGTTATATCAAAAAAGTCCGGTACAAATAAAACAAAAGGACAGTGGACATGTATAAATCATGAAAACGGCATATCCCAGGCAATACGGGGGTGGGGGGGGTAAAAAGTGGGCTAAAGTACCTGCTATATAATAATGATAAAGTGCGAGTGCATGTGCAAAGCCACCAAATATAGCAGCAAAAGTAATATAGGCTAAATGATCTTGGTCCCATATTAGTCACTCAGTGTTAATACACAAAACTGCAAAGTATCCACTCCATATTGTGGAACAGAGATCCAGGACTGCACTCCACATATAAATAGGCCACCTCCCCTAAATAAGAGACCCCCAACGAACGTTTCGCTATCTTACCAAATTGCCATTGGAAATAGCCAGCTTCCTCAGGGGGATACTAGGACTGTCTGCAGTGAGGGGCTATATATACTATCCATGATCTAATTAGTAAAAACAGCCGTGTATATGGTGCCTGTGCATCTCACTACCGCACTGCTATCCAGCCACATATATGACGCATGCGCGGACCGCAGAGAGAGCGAACAACCTGGCCGGAGAACCTAGGCACAATGGCGCACACATGGCTTCCAGGACGCGTCACCTAGGAAACCGCACGTGTGCAACGCCTGCTGGGGATCCCGGAAACCTAGCTGACCAAAAAGTCAGCGGTCCTGCACAGGTGCAGAATACCGATGAGATAGCCACTCTCAGCCTACCAACTCATGGAGGGGGTAGCTGCTGGTATTAAACATGCACACTGAGGTTTTACATAGGGCGCCAGTCAGACAGGTATGTGCGATACACAGTGTCCGGCTCATGGCCTATTGATGACGCCCTTCTATTAGATCAGGCGGGGTGCCCAGCACTATATAAGTGCATTGACACACATCACAATCTTGGAAATGCATGCAGTATATGAGTCTCTTCCATTAAACTCACTTCCTATTCTGCACAGAAGATTTTTCAGCAGTCTCATTATCATCACAGACAGGATTGCAATGACAGAAAACACCTAAATGCGCAGCTGATAACTCCATTGCAGCCAGACTAAGGAAGTATTCATTTTTTTGCTCGTTCTCCTCTCCCTGGTAGTCTGGATGCCTCTTGCACTTGCAAAGCACCAGAATGAGGTGACCATGTAATGTTAAGGGTGACTCTGTGAAAGGGACAAGGGTGCAGAAGTGATAACTGCCTCAGTCTGAATACTGCAGAAAACCGAACTGGCTAATGGACCAGAGCAGCACAAATCTTTTGCTTAAAGGGTATTCCCATCTCCAATATCCTATCCTAATATTTAGTAGATGTAATAATAATATTAGCAAGTACCTCCAATTAAAAATGTAGTATAGTTCTCCTTATATACCCATACCTCTTACCTCATGTGAAGGGCATTGCAGCTTAGCTATGCATGGTTACGACTACTCATATAGTGACAGTGAGTTGCTTGTGGTTGTAACCATAAATACCTAAGCTGCAATGCCCTGCACATGAGATAAGAGATCTAATCAGGAGAACTATACTACATTTCTAATTGGAGATGATAATAATATTATTATTATTATTATCATCATTATTATTATTTTTACACCTACTACATATTGGGATTAGATGTCGGAGATGGGAATACTCATTTAACGAAATAATCTTTTTTTTTGTTCTTTATTCTAAGGCTGTAAAGAATAACACGTTGCGTTTTTATGTGCTTCTTTTCTGCACGCAAAAAAACATGTTTTGGCAGGAAAAAAGCACATTTTTATTGCGTTTGTGTGTTTTTTCACTTGCGTGTTTTCCTGCTTTTTAGCCATGGCGATCGTGGGAGCTCAGGTGCTGTACCCCAGTGATCACCACCGAGTCTCTACTCTCACTGCCCGTAGCGGTGCCCGTGATGCTCCTGGAAGTTGAACCCCCAGTTAAATCACAGCATTCAAGGGGCAGGGAGTGGATTTGCTTACCTCTCCTTGGCGATTGGGTCTGTCTAATGCGATCACAGAGCCCCGATCGCTGCCATAGTAACTCTGAGTCGTCACTATGATGACCCTGGGTAACTGAGCTACAGAGAGCCTCACACACCATGCTGTATGCACAGTGTGTGAGGCAAAGTGCCGCACTGTAATCCCCTGTAGAGATAAAACATTGCAAGGCATTATAGAAACGCAGAAACAATTGGCACGCTGCTTGTGTTTTCAGCAACAAAATCTGCAAGGACAAAAGGAGCAGCGTGTGCAGAGCAAGTCAGGATTCTCATAGACTCTGCTGCGATGCTTTTTCCTTACTTTTATTGATTAAAATAAGCAATGAAAAAACGCAAAAAATAAACACCATGTGGGCACATAGTCTAAGTTGCAGCCAATCACTTTAAGACTAAGACGTTGCGACAGACATCATCAAAAAGGTTTGCATGTCCCTGGTCCAGTGGCCTCATCGGTAGCTCATGTCCACCGGACCTTCACGCTGTTACCCTTCTACCTGCTGCCGTCTCTAACGCCTCTTTTGATTAATCGGCCTGGCTTGGTCACACATTGGGTCCTGCTGGAACGATGACTACTGGCCTACTAAGTGGAATGAGTGCTAAGGACTCCGGTAGGTAGGAGTTTCGCAGGGTTATGGTCCAGTGGACATGGACTGTCAATCTCTAATTGGCGCACTTACATAATATTCGTACAACTAGACCACCAGCCCTTAAAGATGTTTATAGGACAATGATGGTGATGATAGTTCTGGCCATGCAGTATAGCATGGGCTGGGGCGTCTCACGTCCACACCAGACCTCCATCACCTACACCCACCATCTTCAGGACAGTAATGGTCGATTAGCGATGACCACCACAGGTACTTACCAATATGACAATGTCTCCTTGCATTTATCATTAGAAGCCCCGACCGTCCCCCTCCTCCAGGACAGATCCTTGGCTTTAGATGATGTCCTCCCATCAGACGTATTCATCCTGATCCTCTTCTCTCCTCTTACAGATCTCTCTTTCAGAACGCCACAACCCAGAAAAACGACGTCTTTCACTTGGACATTAAGAACATCGGCGGCATCGGTCAGATTCTGGACTTCATGTATACCTCTCACTTGGACCTGAACAATGATAACATTCAGGTCATGCTGGACATCGCTCAATGTCTTCAGGTACAAAACGTCTTAAACATGTGTTACAGCTTCCTGAAGCTGGATCCGGTGACTCCTGTGCCATGCGGCTCGTCTCTACCTCTCCAGGGAACTTACTCCACGTTCAATCAACCGATTTCCAATGAACATCTCAACAAGTCGCTGCTAGAGGAGCCCATATCGGAGGAGAGACCACCCCAAGCCGATAAGGGGAACGTTCCCAAAACTGCCCCCGCCTCACTGAACCCCAGGGAGAGCCACCTCAAGCAGTTTGGGCAACCTTATAAGTTACGTGATTTTTACAGTAAATTATTTTACAAGGAGACGGCAGACAAGGCTGCGGAGCAGCTGACGACGTCCAGCGTCTGTACCGAGCCCATTATCGAGCCTCAGCCATGGGCCGTGAATAATTCAGAGTCTATATTGGCCCCATCTGACTCTCTACCCCTGGAGCCCCTTCCCGCGTTCTCGCAGACCTTTGTTACCTCCTCGCAGGATCCGGAGACGTCTCCGCTGCAGTTCCCTCAGGAGATGCGGCTTAAGAAAGCAATTCATCTAAAAAAGTTAAACTTTCTCAGGTCTCAGAAAGCGGCTGAGGAGTCGGCAGAGCCCATAGGAGTCCTGCAGAAAGTTGTAGAGGAGACGGCCTTTCCCGTAGAGGAGACGGTCTTTCCCATAGAGGAGACGGTCTTTCCCAGCGCGGCGCTAAAGAGTGCGGAAAAAAACTTTTTGGAAAAAGAAACAGACGGGGAAATGCTGGACACGTTAGAAGACAACATGGAGGTGGAGAGAGGCGAGAGTCCTAGCTTGGACGATCAGAGTGCCCCTGTAATGAAGCATTGCGCTTGTGATGTGTGTGGAAAGAGCTTCAAACACCCCAGTAACCTCGAGCTCCACAAACGTTCTCATACAGGTATAGTGAGGTAATGCTTGCTTAGATCATCCCCTTACTCAGAGCTCGGCCGGTTATAGGATATGACCAGTCCAATTTAGAGGGTCATTCATTGACTTTTCAGATTGATATCCATGAAAAAGTTAAAATGGATCCTAAAGTGGTATAGAATTCTGTCCATATGGTCCCCAGCCCCGCTCTCTATGAGCCATGATTGCCTGCCCCTCAGGACCGCTCTCTATGAGCCATGATTGCCTGCCCCTCAGGACCGCTCTCTATGAGCCATGATTGCCTGCCCCTCAGGACCGCTCTCTATGAGCCATGATTGCCTGCCCCTCAGGACCGCTCTCTATGAGCCATGATTGCCTGCCCCTCAGGAACGCTCTCTATGAGCCATGATTGCCTGCCCCTCAGGACCGCTCTCTATGAGCCATGATTGCCTGCCCCTCAGGAACGCTCTCTATGAGCCATGATTGCCTGCCCCTCAGGAACGCTCTCTATGAGCCATGATTGTGTGCCCCTAGGGACTGCTCTCTGTGAGCCATGATTTGTCTGCACCTCGGGACTGCTCTTTGTGAGCCATGATTGTCTGCCCTTCTGGACCACTCTGTATGAGCCATGATTGCCTGCCCCTCGGGACTGCTCTCTATGAGCCATGATTGTGTGCCCCTCGGGACTGTTCTCTATGAGCCATGATTGCCTGCCCCTTGGGCCCGCTCTCTGGGAGCAATGATTGCTTGCTTCTATCTAAGCGACTCGAGTTGTCCTCTGTACCACTGAAGCTATTGTGCTAGGGGCGCCGTTTTGGTTTTCAGTTCTGCTTCATCCAAATCGGAACCTACCTTGTTTAATTACTTCTTTTAAAGGTAACCTGTCATGTCACCAAAGTCTATTGACCTGCAGATATAGGGATAATACCATTAGAATACGGAAAAGGGAGGAAGAAATTGTGATGGCACTCACCGTCCCATTAAAAAAAAAATTTATTTCCGTTCCTTAAGAGCATGAATGCAGGTGCTTGTAGGCAGCATAGTAGACAATGGCCGCTTTGTGCAGAGGTTGAAGCGCACCTCTGCGCGAAACGGCCGACGTCAACAACTCCACCTGCAAGCACCTGCATTCATACCTTTAAAGAACGGAAATAAAATGTTTTCCTTTCTCACCTTTTCATTGGGGGACACAGACAGTGGGTTATATGTTAATCACCAAAGTCCACTTACTAATATACATTTCAGTTAAACCTGACTAAACACAACTTGGCACCGGATTACCGACCAAGAATGAAGTGAATAAATCCAATTTATTATGAAATATTCTTTTATTATCAATAGATTCATACACATGTAATTTAAACAAGAGAGCCACCTGGGGGGCACATGGTTCCAGAATATCTACATATCGTCTCTATCCTATGTACAATATATAGTGGAATTGTCTCTTATCATATATAAAAATCAGCTGGTGCTGAAGAAGTACACATGATCGTTGAGCCGATCCGACTATGTATGTGATCTGCTTTAGTATACCATAGACTGTAAATGGATCATTTGACCCCCTGTGTGTCCTTTAGCATGCCACACTGATAAAAGCAAATAAAAGGATAGATGGTAATATATTTGGTGATGGTAGTGATATGCCCAATGAAGTTATATTGAAATCATATGTCTGGATGGCTAATTAATGGTTATTTTCTTGGGCATTTGTTTATGACTATATGCTGATGTAAAAACCATTCGAGGATATAAGTATGTGCTACAATGTAAATTGACACTAGATTTGATTATTTAGTGCTATATTTAATGTCAATGTATTGATATTGGATGAAATGATCTTGTGCTAAAGTCTAGTGTCAATATATTGTACATCGGATAGAGACGATATGTAGATATTCTGGAACCATGTGCCCCCCAGGTGGCTCTCTTGTTTAAATTACATGTGTATGAATCTATTGATAATAAAAGAATATTTCATAATAAATTGGATTTATTCACTTCATTCTTGGTCGGTAATCCGGTGCTAAGTTGTGTTTAGTGGGTTATATGTTGTCTCCAGGGGAGGCTTGACACTAGGTTTAAAAAAAGAGTTAGCTCCTCCTCCCACAGCATATAACCCCAGCTAGGCGGGAACTAGCTCAGTTTCTTTTAGTGTCAGCAGGGAGGCTGACACGTCTGGCCTGAGCCCCAGGCCAGCTCATGTTTTTTGTTTATTTATTTCTTTTTCTTTGTGATTTTATTCTATTTTTGACTATGGGGCAATACCAGGGTGTGCTCACCCTCAATCTCCCCGCTTACGGGCAGAGGAAACCTGGCGTGCAAAAGCAGTCAGTCTTCCCTCGCGCCAAGTGGTCGGGTCTGCGTACCCCTCCAGGCTCCCTGGAAGCACCTCACAGAGGTAGCTCCAGAGGGCTAGGCAGAGCCGAGCACCTGCTAGCCTTGAGCCGAAGATGCGTCCCCGAGATCTCCGCATCCCAGGACCGACGCGTCTTCAGACGGAGCAAGAGCAGGTAGGGAGACGACGTGTACCCGTCCCCTGCATCCAACCGCCGCCGGAGGAGGCGCCGGTGGGGCGATGCAGGCCGTGATCCCGGGGAAGCATCATTAATTTAGCTCCCGGCGTCGGCCTGCATTCTTAGCAACGCCCCCTCCACTGCTCAAGAAGCCGCTCCCTCTAGTGGGCCGTCTCTCCCCTCCATGCTGCCAGAGAATACTGGACGCCATTACACGTGGGGAGCAGACACGGGTGAGATCGCCTCCTGGCTCTGCAACTCTGCAGCACTATGTACCGCTCTGTTCAGCGGTATATCGCTGTCTTTCTAGCGGTGTGTGCCTGCTGGCTGGCGGTGTATATCAGCTTTTAGCGGTGTATACTGACTGTGCCTGCAGGTATATACTGACTGTTTGGCAGTGTATGCCGCTTTACTATTGGTATATTCCAGCTCTGTATAGCAGTCCCTTTCTAATACTGCTACTAGCTCCTCACCCACAGTAGTGTAATACTGCTAGAGGCTCACAGTATAATTGTACATTTGTTGCTGACATGTGTAAAAACCGCAAGGGTGATAAAGCTTCCCAGGCATCCTCTATGGACCTATACTATGCTTGTACCACCTGTGGAAGCTCGTTTCCCAATGGTCGAAGCTATCCACTATGCCGGGGCTGCGATGCCCCTACTACAATGTCACAACAGGCGTTGCCGGACCAGGGGGTCGTGCAATATGTGGGTTCGGCCCCGGCCGCCATTCAGGCAGCACCCCCGTCTGATGAGGCTATCCCTGCATGGGCTCTTCTGATGTCTAAAAGGTTAGATGACCTGGCCGCTCAGATATCCCAGCCTTCCACAGGCTCCCACAGCCTCCCCCCGACTCAGCTCCCTCAGAGGAGCCCGCCTTCGTCTGGGGTATCATCCCCAGTACGTAAAAAGGCTGTCTCCAAAAGGCGCCATTGCGACCGCTCCGCCTCGTCTGACTCACACGATGGTCAGTCTGACTCAGGCTCCGTGACCTTTAGTAGTCACGATTCCCGAGACTCTGACTCCGGGCCGCCCATTCCCTCTGCTCTCACCGTCACACATCCCTTCGGAATGGAATGAGAGTGTTAGGCAAGATGGTGGCGGTCATAGAAGCCGTGTCCTTTGCCCAATTCCATCTGCGCCCTCTACAACTGGATCTTCTATCCTCCTGGGACAAGAATCCAGCTTCCCTGGACCGGTCAGTCCGCCTATCTCGGTCTGCGCTCAGCTCCCTCGTCTGGTGGACTCAAGCCTCATCCCTATCTCAAGGGAAGTCCTTCCGCCCGATCCACTGGCAAGTAGTCACGACGGATGCCAGCCTGATAGGCTGGGGGGCTGTGTTTCTCCACCACACTGTTCACGGACGCTGGTCTCCTTCCGAGCGCTCCCTGCACATCAATGTTCTGAAGATCAGAGCCATATTTTTGGCCCTTCAGAATTTTCAACCCTTACTATTGGGCCTCCCTGTTCGGATCCAGTCAGACAATGCCACGGCCGTGGCTTACATCAATCGTCAGGGAGGAGCTTGCAGCAAGGCAGCGATGAAGGAGGTATCCAGGATTCGTCTTTGGGCAGAGAAGCACATCCCCATTATTTCAGCCGTCCATATCCCAGGGGTAGACAACTGGGCCGCAGATTTTCTCAGCAGGCAAGGGCTAGCGGCAGGGGAATGGTCCCTCCACGACGAAGTGTTCCATCAGATCACTCTTCGCTGGGGACTCCCGGATGTGGACCTCATGGCGTCTCGAATGAATGCCAAAATACATCCCTTCATCCCTAGCGCTCGGCTCCGACGCCCTAGTCTTTCCATGGTCGCAGTTTCGCCTGCCCTACATCTTCCCTCCGTTTCCTCTCATTCCGAGAGTAATCAATAAAATCAAAGCGGAGGGAATCCCGGTGATCCTCGTGGCCCCGGACTGGCCCAGGAGAGCCTGGTACCCAGAGCTCCTCCAACTTCTCAGCGACACACCCTGGCGTCTTCCCGACCGCCCGGATCTTCTGTCCAATATTCCACCAGAATACAGCACAGCTGTATTTGACGGCGTGGCGCTTGAGTCCCTGATTCTAGCCAAATCGGGTCTTTCTTCCAGGGTAGTTCATACCATGCTTAATGCTCGGAAGCCTTCCTCCGCCAGCATTTAACACAGGACCTGGAAGACCTATCTTTCCTGGTGTGACTGTCATAATCGGTTGCCCCTGACTTTTTCAATCCCTACTGTTCTTGCTTTTCTGCAAGACAATCTGGACTCGGGTCTTGCTCTCAGTACCCTTAAAGGACAAGTTTCTGCCTTGTCGATTTTATTTCCAGAAGCAGCTGGCTTCTCGCCCTCAGGTCCGTACCTTTCTTCAAGGGGTAGCGCATTTGGTCCCTCCTTATCGCCACCCCTTAGATCCCTGGGATCTGAATCTGTTTCTGGGAGCTCTTCAGCTTCCTCCTTTCGAACCTCTGAGAGAAATCTCTCTTCAACGACTATCTTGGAAAGTGGCCTTTTTAGTCGCTATTACCTCTATCAGGCGAGTGTCCGAACTGGCAGCTCTTTCCTGTCGCTCACCTTATCTGATATTCCATCATGATAAGGTGGTCCTTCGGCCTTCCCCCGCCTTCCTTCCGAAGGTCGTATCCTCTTTCCACCTGAACGAGGACATTGTGTTGCCGTCATTCTGCCCGGCCCCGGTCCACTCCTTTGAAAAAGCCCTTCACACTCTCGATCTTGTCAGGGCTCTGCGGACCTACATTTCCAGAACAGCGCCGTTGCGCAAGTCCGTTGCCCTCTTCGTCCTCCCAGTAGGACACAAAAAGGGCAACCCGGCGTCTAAATCCACGATTTCTCGATGGATCAGGACTGCCATCTGTGAGGCATACAAAGCACGAGGTACCATTCCCCCTCAATCTGTGCGGGCCCACTCTACACGAGCAGTGGGTGCCTCCTGGGCTATTCGCCATCAGGCTTCGGCGGCCCAACTTTGCAAGGCCGCTACCTGATCCAGTGTACACACGTTCACAAAATTCTACAGAGTGCATACGCATGCCTCCGCGGATGCTGCTCTTGGAAGACAAGTCCTTCAGGCGGCAGTGGCCCATTTATAAGTGGCCACTGCTCGGTTCTTGACAGTGTTTTGATATGAGTTCACTGCAGTTGCAGTTGTTAGTCAGCTCTTAGGCGGGCTTTGCACACTACGACATCGCAGCCCGATGCTGCGATGCCGAGTGCGATAGTGCCCGCCCCCGTCGCAGCAGCGATATGTGGTGATAGCTGGCGTAGCGAAAGTTATCGCTACGCCAGCTTCACACACACACTCACCTGCCGTGCGACGTCCCTGTGGCCGGCGACCCGCCTCCTTGTTAAGGGGGCGGGTCGTGCGGCGTCACTGCGACGTCACACGGCAGGCGGCCAATCAGAGCGGAGGGGCGCAGATGAGCAGGATGTAAACATCCTGCCCACCTCCTTCCTTCCGCATATCCTACGGAAGCCGCAGTGAGGCCGGTAGGAGACGTTCCTCGCTCCTGCGACTTCACACACAGCGATGTGTGCTGCCGCAGGAGCGAGGAACAACATCGGACCGTCGCGTCAGCGTAATCATGGATTACGCCGACGCTGCACCGATGATACGATTACGACGCTTTTGCGCTCGTTAATCGTATCATCCAGCCTTTACACACTGCGATGTCGCATGCGATGCCGGAAGTGCGTCATTTTCAATTTGACCCCACCGACATCGCACCTGCGATGTCGCAGTGTGCAAAGTGCCCCTTAGTCTGATGTTATACACTGTTAATAGTTCAGTTCCCACCCAGGGACTGCTTTGGGACGTCCCACTGTCTGTGTCCCCCAATGAAAAGGCGAGAAAGGAAAGGACATTTTTGTGTACTCACCGTAAAATGTCTTTCTTGGAGCCTTTCATTGGGGGACACAGCTCCCGCCCTTGTGGTTTTCGTTATCCTTTTCCTACTGCTTTTACACCAAACTGAGCTAGTTCCCGCCTAGCTGGGGTTATATGCTGTGGGAGGAGGAGCTAACTCTTTTTTAAACCTAGTGTCAAGCCTCCCCTGGAGACAACATATAACCCAATGTCTGTGTCCCCCAATGAAAGGCTCCAAGAAAGACATTTTATGGTGAATACACAAAAATGTCCTTTTTTTTTTTTTTTTTTAAATGGACGGTGAGTGCCACCCCACGATTTCGTCCTCCTTTTTCTGTAATCTGATGTCTCTTACTTGCCGGGGTGAGCACCTTTCACCTCAGAATAAGTTGGGTTGCCGTTTCCTATGACTGGTATTTAAGTATATTATTGATCGTTTATCGATATGTCGTAATAATGTTGGAATGTTGTCTGGCCGCCTTACTAAAATCGTGGCTACTGGGAGAAATGAACAGTGTCCCTCCCAGATGTCCCAGAGGTGTGCACGAAGTAGTCAGTCACTTTTCAGTGTACTACGCACGTCAGCACGCTCCCGCACTTTGATTGGCTGCTCTTCCCTGGGAGAAAATGATCGTTATCCCTACTGGTGGCCGCTTCCTTTCAATCATAGAGGTGTGCACGAAGCATTCAGTCACCTCTCTATATACAAAAAACACAAAAACCTGAGCTGAAACAATGTTCAGTAAACATGCAACATTAAGCATGTGAATTGCAGCCTTAAGACTAGAAAAAACCAAGGAGAAAAATTGTATGAAAAATACCCTGAATATAAATAAATAAATTGCAAGTGCTTAATAACAGGGTACTTAGTGTATACATTTTTGCAAAAAGGTAAAAAGCTGTCTCGCCTCGTCACGGTGTACCCATCTGAGACAGTCCCTAACCTACTGAAGTTAAAAACATTATCAATACCTGACTTGTGTCATGTCAGAACTCCAATATGGATGGTGGCAAGTGGTTAGCTGTGTCCCAGATAAAATACACAGCAAAGTGAGACGCAATCAGCTGTTCAGTCTCAGTACTAGGAGGGCTGCGCCCCCAACTTGCAACCAAGCAAGAAAACATACAAAAAACACAAAAACCTGAGCTGAAACAATGTTCAGTAAACATGCAACATTAAGCATGTGAATTGCAGCCTTAAGACTAGAAAAAACCAAGGAGAAAAATTGTATGAAAAATACCCTGAATATAAATAAATAAATTGCAAGTGCTTAATAACAGGGTACTTAGTGTATACATTTTTGCAAAAAGGTAAAAAGCTGTCTCACCTCGTCACGGTGTACCCATCTGAGACAGTCCCTAACCTACTGAAGTTAAAAACATTATCAATACCTGACTTGTGTCATGTCAGAACTCCAATATGGATGGTGGCAAGTGGTTAGCTGGGTCCCAGATAAAATACACAGCAAAGTGAGACGCAATCAGCTGTTCAGTCTCAGTACTAGGAGGGCTCTCTATATACAGCGGCTGTCAGCATGCTCTAGTACTTTGATTGACAGCAAACTACTAGGAGAAAATGATCTTTATCCCTCCTGGGGGCCGCCGGCTTTCAGTCATAGAGGTGTGCATGAAGCAGCCATAGTCACCTCTCGGTATACTGCAGCTATCGGCACGCTCCGGCACTTTGATTGATAGCTCAGTCAATCAAAATGCTGAGGCGTGGTTACAGCCGCTGCTCACAACATCTATGTGACTGAAAGCCAGCGGCTCCTGTGAGGAATAAAGTTCAGTTTCTCCCTGTAGCCACACAGCATTGTAACTATATTACCCTGCAGATTGATTCCATATCTCCAAATTAATACCATTTTGAGACATGACAGGTTCCCTTTAAGTCACTGCAAATATTAACAGTGGGAGTAGCATTTAATGTATAAAGCGGCAGCAGAGCTTTCTGGCGGTCCTATACGGGTACTTATTTGGATTTAGGTCTGCAGTGACATAAAGGCTCGAACTGAACAGTAAGACTCAACCTCAGATCAGAAACTGCCTAAGAACCAACATCAGACCACTCAAACCCTAAACTGCATCCCCCCCCAAAAAAAAAAATCAGTTCCTAGCCCCTAAACCAGACCCATAAAATAAATGGAGACCCATGCAATTAACATGACCTTTAAAATTAATACAAACCACCACAGATCAAGGCCTTCATCATATGCAATCTGCCGACAGACCCCAAATCAGACTTTAGACCAGACCCTTCCAATTAATTCAGACCCCGGACCAAGCCCTTAATATAAATTAAGATGAAAGAACCTTACGATGAATTCAGACCTTAGACCAAGCCCCTAAAATTAAGTCAGATTTAGATGTTGATTTCAACTCCCTACACTTCAAACTCAGACATTTAAATTTATATCAGACCCCAAATCAATATCTGAAAGACCCCTATGATGAATCCAGACCCCTATAATTGATTCAGACCCCTAAAAAGAATTCAGTTTCCTGATCAGACCATACAGTATATAAACAATCCGTATATTTCCATGAGGTTGCTCTCCGCTGAGTCTTATGAATATACAGGTTGAGCGGAGAAGAAAGCGACAAGCGGTGTAAGTGCATTTATAGTCTCTGACTTTAAGGCCATTGCTCCAGTATATGTAGTGAATATCTTATTCCAATACTGCGCCCTTTGGGCGAGAATATGTATGTGCATGAGTAGAGAATTTCTCACGTCAGCCCCGTTCAGCTGGGATTTGTTATTCTCCATCCCTCTGCTGTAGAGACATTGGTGTGTGAGGGGACTGACGTACCTCATATCTGATTTTTTTTCCTCTCTCTTCATAGGGGAGAAGCCCTTTGAATGTAGTGTCTGTGGCAAGCATTTCTCCCAGGTAAGATGCGACATTCAGGATATAATCTTACACCAATATGATGCGGAGGTAAAGGGGGTCAGTCTTGATGCTCATTTCATGCACTTCGGTAATTAGACATTTTCCTCCATGTGTTCACTGTACAGTATATTCTCTTGCTTATACACTCTCTGTCCACCAGGGGGAGTGTGTCACTCGGCCATATTGTCACCTATCTGGGATATGGCCTCTTACATTTTCTTCCCTTTCAGGCTGGAAACCTTCAGACTCACCTCCGACGGCACTCTGGTGAGAAGCCCTACATATGTGAGATTTGTGGTAAGAGGTATGTTCATGCTGTATAGCTCTGAGTTTTCGGTATATGCGGATGTAGAGTAGACGTTCATCGTATGTATGTAAACTACTGTGATATTTGCAGAAATAGGTCTTGATGTCATCACTTAAAGGAGTTGTCAGATGAAAACAAGTTATCACTGACATAATTTACTGTGCCAGATGGGGGGGGGGGGTCTACATCGGTTGGCAGAACAGGGCACTTTTATTCCCAGTAGACTGGACCGTCATTGAGCATGGCCGACCGGTGTTCTATTCTCTTTTATGGGTCTGCCAAGTGTTGCCTATGTTCTTTTCGAGCAGCCCAATAGAGAATGGCACGGCAGTCGTTCGCCCCTGCCCAGTCGTTCGCCCCGGCCCTGTCGTTCGCCCCGGCCCAGTCGTTCGCCCCGGCCCAGTCGTTCGCCCCAGCCCAGTCGTTCGCCCCAGCCCAGTCGTTCGCCCCGGCCGTGGAGTTGGAGTCAGTGTCCATTTTGGTGGAGTCAGCGTTGGAGTCAGTATAAAATGGACCGACTCTGACTCCTACAATATATAACAAATTGGGTACAGCGGTTCAATGCAGTATGTGATGAGTATTTTTTCATAAGAATTTGGGAAAGTTCTAAAAAATGTCCTTTAAATATCTGTTCTATTCCTGATCAAAGGATCTTAGCTCTTAGTTGAGATGAATCTGTGCTGCACTTCAGCTACATGATATAATTAGTGATGTTACCATTTTACTACAGTAAATTTATCATAAACATATGTACAGTTGAAAGCAGAAGTTTACATCCACTATCTATAAAGACACATCTGCAGGTTTTCTTTATCGTTCCTTTGGGAGACCCAGACCATGGGTGTTTAGCTTCTGCCTCCGGAGGACACACAAAGTACTACACTTAAAAGTGTAGCTCCTCCCTCTGAGCTTATACACCCCCTGGTAGCCAGTCCTAGCCAGTTTATTGCTTTGTGTCAGGAGGCATACATCCACACATGCATTCTCATCTGATTGTTTGACTTTTGGAAAGAGTTTGAAGAAAAGCGGGTCCATGTCTGGACTCCCGGCATGTCCCTTCTCACCCCACTGTGTCGGCGGTGTTGTAAGGTTGATTTACAAGGCTGAAGCCTTACATGCCGCGCTCCTTCACCATCCATTCTGGGCTCTGGCTTGAAGTGGGAGCCAGCATGGTCTCCATGCCTGGCAGGAGTCCGGTCTCCATCCACAGCCCCTTGAGGATTCTGTTGGACCGGAGCACTCATCCCCAGGGTCATGGCCCTGCGTCTCAGCAGCTAAGTACCTGAGACGTTTATGTTGGGGGTCCCGGTTCTTTATTGTAAGGGGAGAGTATGCTGTATGTGATTGTTTTAACTTTTCCGGCGGGTTCTCTAGCTTTTGCCTGAGAACCGCGCCGATGGTGCCTGCTTGTCGGCCTCACCTCTTAAATTTAGGCCCTGGCTTCGCCGGAGGCCTAGTTTCATTTTCCTGCCCTCGCATGTCACTCATGCAGAGGGACAGGTTCGGCTCCTCCCGGCGGCCGTTCTACACAGGGGAGGGACACTCCCCACTGCTGGGGCGTCCCTCCTTCCCTGCAGGTCTCTATAGCCCTCCAGTTCCCGCTCTTTTATAGGAACGCCCTCTTCTCAGGCAGAGTTCACTCTGCTCTGGGACATCCTGCATTCTGCATCTCTGCTGAGGTGCTGCGACTGGGGGACCGGGCTTCGGGATCTGGAGGGCACACAACACCGCGCTCAGCGGTCTGGTAAGCCACAGCCGATCTCCGGTTGTGGACCTCTGTATATTCTCCCTGGGGTTCATTCTCTGCAAAGCCCCCACTCCAGCAGCATGTCTCACACAAGGAGCAAGGCTCCAAAGCTTTATTCTGCATGCACTGCATGTAAGCTCCTGCTGCCTGAGCTGAGCACCTATCCACATTGTGATGTCTGCTCTAACTTGGAGGTGCCACAGCCTGGAGCCTCACCCCCAGTGGTCTCTCAGGCTGCTGCTGCACCTGTGATTGAACCCCCGGCCTGGGTAGAGTCCTTTTCTAGGTCCATATCCCAGTCATTTGCTGAGTCCATGGGGCTTTTGTCCAGGACTTTGATGAATATGCATCAGCCCCCCTCACAGGGTGCCTCTAATACTCTTGACAGAGGACTCCTATCCTCTGACCTCCGTCCATCAGAGCTCACAGAGGATTCATCATCTGATCTCAGACCCCGTCCTTCTAAGAGAAGGCGCAGGGTTTCCTCCCCCTCCCCATCCCACGGCTCTGCCTCAAGAGCTGACTCTCAAGATGAGGAGGATGCCCTCACTGGGGGCTCGGAGGCTATGTATCCCATCGATTTCTCTGAGGGTGACTCAGATCTTAGTGATTTGATTGCTTCTATTAATTCTGTGCTGGATCTCAATCCGCCAGTGTCAGAGGAGCAACTCTCTTTGGCAGAAAAACATCAGTTTACGTCGCCTAAGAGAGTGAAGAGTGTGTTCTTTAACCACTCCAGTTTTCAGACCGCTGTGACCAAACCCAGGGCCTGCCCTGACAAACGCTTTCCAAAGCGTGGTTCTGATGACCGGTTTCCATTTCCACCTGAGGTGGTCAAGGAGTGGTCTCACTCCCCAAAGGTAGACCCTCCGGTGTCTAGGCTATCAGCCCGGACCGTTGTGTCGGTGGCTGACGGCACCTCACTTAAGGATTCCACTGACCGTCAGATTGACCTTCTGGCCAAATCTGTGTATGAAGCTGCGGGGGCCGCGTTTTCCCCGACTTTTGCAGCAGTGTGGGCTCTCAAAGCCATCTCTGCTTCTCTAGAGGAGATGCATTCCCTCACCAAGGAATCTATGCCTGAGATGGTTACCTTACCTGCTCAGGCTTCAGCTTTTTCATCCTATGCCATGTCTGCCATGCTAGAGGCTGTTCACCGCACTGCGGTGGCTTCAGCTAATTCTCTTGTTATCCGCAGGATTTTGTGGCTTCGAGAGTGGAAGGCAGATGCTTCTTCCAAGAAGTTTCTTGCTGGGCTCCCTTTTGCTGGTTCACGGCTGTTTGGTGAACAGCTGGATGAAATCATTAAAGAAGCTACTGGCGGGAAGAGTACTTCCATGCCACAAACCAAGACCAGGAAACCCGCCCAGGGTAGGAATCAATCGAGGTTTCGTTCTTTTCGTTCCTCCAACTGGTCATCCTCTAAGCCTTCCGCCTCGTCCGCTAAGTCAGCCAAGGATCAGAAATCCAACTGGCGCCCAAAAGCGCGTCCGCAGAAGACCGCAGGAGGTTCTGCCACTAAGGCAGCTTCCTCATGACTCTCGGCCCGCTCCAGCCACGTCCTTAGTCGGTGGCAGGCTCTCCCACTTTGGCGACGCTTGGTTAAAGCAAGTCTCCGATCAGTGGGTGAGAGACATCATATCTCACGGCTACAGGATAGAATTCTCTTCCAGCCCTCCAAACAGATTTTTTCTCTCAACTCCCCCCTGCTCCAAGGCCGCCGCCTTCTCGCAGGCCGTGGTGTCCTTGCAGGCAAACGGAGTGATTGTCCCAGTTCCCGCTCAGGAACGGTTCAGAGGTTTTTACTCAAATCTCTTCCTAGTTCCAAAAAAGGACGGTACCTTCCGGCCCATCCTGGATCTCAAGCTTCTCAACAAGCATGTCCGGGTGCGGCATTTTCGCATGGAGTCTCTGCGATCAGTCATTGCCTCTATGACCCAAGGGGAGTTCCTGGCGTCCATCGACATCAGAGATGCCTATCTACATGTGCCAATCGCAGTGTCACATCAGCGTTGGTTACGTTTTGCGATAGGAGAGGATCATTTCCAATTCGTGGCTCTCCCCTTCGGGTTAGCCACAGCCCCTCGGGTATTCACCAAGGTCATGGCGGCAGTGATTGCGGTCCTGCACCTCCAGGGGTTAGCAGTGCTTCCTTATCTGGACGACCTTCTGGTCAAGGGTACATCCAGCGCAGACTGTCAGCGGAGTGTTTCGCTCACTCTCGCCACCCTAGCCCAATTCGGGTAAATTGTCAATCTTCCCAAATCCACTCTGACTCCGACCCAGAGTCTCACGTACCTAGGGATGCAGTTCGAGACTTTGCCGGCACTTGTGAAGTTGCCCTTAGACAAACAGCTGTCACTCCGGTTGGCGGTGCGCTCTCTCCTGAGGCCCCGCCGTTATACCCTCAGGCGTCTGATGCAGGTGCTGGGTCAAATGGTGGCCTCCATGGAGGCGGTTCCCTTTGCCCAGTTCCATCTGCGTCCTCTGCAGCTGGACATTCTCCGCTGTTGGGACAAGCGGCCTTCCTCCTTACAGAGGTTAGTGGCTCTGTCGCCACGGACCAGAAGCTCTCTTCAGTGGTGGCTTCGACCCCTCTCCCTGTCCCAAGGGCGCTCCTTCCTGACTCCGTCCTGGGTGATTCTCACCACGGATGCCAGCCTATCCGGCTGGGGAGCGGTACATCTCCACCACAGAGCACAGGGCACTTGGACTCCGTCCGAGTCAGCCCTTTCAATCAATGTGCTGGAAACCAGAGCTGTGCTTCTAGCTCTCTTAGCCTTTCACCACCTGTTGGCGGGCAGGCACATTCGAGTCCAGTCAGACAACGCGACAGCGGTTGCCTACATCAATCACCAAGGCGGGACACGCAGCCGCCTGGCAATGTTGGAGGTCCAACGCATTCTTCAATGGGCGGAGGACTCCAAGTCCACCATATCCGCAGTCCACATCCCTGGCGTAGAAAACTGGGAGGCAGATTATCTCAGCCGTCAATCCGTGGACGGTGGCGAGTGGTCCCTGCACCCGGCAGTGTTTCAGTCAATCTGCCGCAAGTGGGGCACTCCGAACGTGGACCTAATGGCATCCCGTCACAACAACAAGGTTCCGGTTTACGTGGCTCGCTCCCACGATCCTCAGGCCTTCGCCGCGGACGCTCTGGTTCAAGACTGGTCCCAGTTTCGTCTGTCCTACGTGTTTCCCCCTCTAGCTCTCTTGCCCAGAGTCCTGCGCAAGATCAGAATGGAGGGCCGTCGAGTCATCCTTATTGCACCGGACTGGCCCAGGCGAGCTTGGTATCCGGACCTGCTCCAACTGTCCGTGGAAATGCCGTGGCATCTTCCGGACCGTCCAGACCTGCTCTCGCAAGGTCCGTTTTTCCGCCCGAATTCTGCGACTCTCAAATTGACGGCGTGGCTCTTGAGTCCTGGATTTTGACGGCTTCTGGTATTCCTCCTGAAGTCATCTCCACTATGACTCGGGCCCGTAAGGCTTCCTCCGCTAAGATCTATCACAGGACTTGGAAGATTTTCCTGTCCTGTTGTCGCTCTTCCGGCCATTCTCCTTGGCCATTCTCGTTGCCGACCCTTCTGTCTTTTTTTTTTTACAGTCCGGTCTGCAGCTAGGACTGTCCCTCAACTCTCTCAAGGGACAAGTCTCAGCTCTATCAGTGCTGTTCCAGCGGCGTCTCGCCCGGCTGGCTCAGGTCCGCACCTTCATGCAAGGTGCGTCTCACATCATTCCGCCTTATCGGCGGCCCTTGGATCCCTGGGACCTTAACTTGGTCCTCACAGTATTGCAGAAACCCCCTTTCGAGCCCCTTAGGGAGGTTTCTTTGTATCGTCTTTCTCAAAAGGTGGCCTTTCTAGTTGCCATAACTTCTCTCAGGAGAGTCTCTGATTTGGCTGCGCTCTTCTCGGAGTCACCTTTTTTGGTTTTTCACCAATACAAGGTAGTTCTCCGTCCGACCCCGGACTTTCTTCCTAAGGTGGTCTCTCCCTTCCACCTTAACCAGGATATTTCCTTGCCTTCCTTCTGTCCGGCCCCTGTTCATCGCTTTGAGAAAGCGCTGCATACTCTAGATCTGGTGCGTGCTCTCCGGATTTATGTGTCTCGCACCGCTGCGCTTAGGCGGTGCACCTCTCTTTTTGTGCTAACCACAGGGCGGCGCAAGGGTCTCTCTGCTTCTAAGCCGACCTTGGCCCGTTGGATTAGATCGACCATTTCGGACGCCTACCAGAGTACTCAGGTGCCTCCCCCGCCGGGGATCAAAGCACACTCGACCAGAGCTGTCGGTGCCTCTTGGGCTTTTAGGCACCAGGCTACAGCTCAACAAGTCTGTCAGGCTGCCACTTGGACTAGCCTGCATACCTTTTCGAAGCACTACCAAGTGCATGCTCATGCTTCGGCAGATGCGAGCTTGGGCAGACGCATCCTTCAGGCGGCTGTCGCCCACTTGTGAAGTTAGGCTCCGCCAACTTCTTAGTTTTTTCTGTTTATTCCCACCCAGGGACAGCTTTGGAACGTCCCATGGTCTGGGTCTCCCAAAGGAACGATAAAGAAAAAGAGAATTTTGTTACTTACCGTAAATTCTTTTTCTTATAGTTCCGTATTGGGAGACCCAGCTCCCTCCCTGTTGCCTGTTGGCAATTTTCTTGTTCCGTGTGTTATCACCGGCTGTTGTCGTGGACAGAGTCTCCGGTTGTTCCGGTTCTTACTCGGTTCTACTTGTGGGTGGCTATTCTGCTTCAGCTTTTGCACTAAACTGGCTAGGACTGGCTACCAGTGGGTGTATAAGCTCAGAGGGAGGAGCTACACCTTTAAATGTAGTACTTTTTGTGTCCTCCGGAGGCAAAAGCTAAACACCCATGGTCTGGGTCTCCCAATACGGAACTATAAGAAAAAGAATTTACGGTAAGTAACAAAATTCTCTTTTTTTCTCACTATCTGACATGAAATCAGAATAAACCTTTCCCGGTTTAGGTCAGTTAGGTGTACTAAAATTTATATGCTAGTATAATGAGAGAGAGAGAATGTTTAAGCCATTTTTAGTACTTTTTGCAAAGTCAAAAGTTTCCATACACTAAGAGTACTATGCCTTTTTTACCAATAAGACACAGCCCACATGCTGATGTCATGTCTTTAAAAGCTTCTGATAGGTTTATTGGCAACATCTGAATTAATTAGAGACACACCTGTGGATGTATTTTAATGCACACCTGAAATACACTGCTTCTTTGTACAGCATCATGGGAAAGTAAAAAGAAATCAGCCAAGATCTCAGGAAGAGAATTGTGGACTTGCAAAAGTCTGGTTCATCATTATCCATATGAAACAAGTATTGTATCAACATGGACTGAAAGTCCATTCTGCCAGGAAGAAGCCATTAGGGATAGTACACACAGTGAGTAAAACAGAGCGAGTGGAATGCGATAAGAAAAAAAAATTACATTCTACTTGGACCAATGTTACTCTATGGGGTCGTTCACATCTGCAATTTTTTTCTCAGCCCTAATCGGACCAAGAAAACAGTTGCAGCATGCTGCGGGTGCAATCCAATCCATTTTCACTTGCACCCATACAAGTCTATGGGTGCGAGAGAAACATCGCACTGCACTCGCATGACACTGGGGTGCAGTGCGATAATCGCATCAGCTGATAATGGAGGAGATAGGGAGATTAGTCCCTCCCTCTCCTCTGTAGCGGTGATCTGATCGCAGGATCGCATCACAGTATAATGACACTCGTCTCACACTTGCAGCAGAGCGGTAGAGCGGGGGGGGGGTCATTAGCATAACGTACCCGAAGCTCTCGCATTGGATGCTATATGCTTGTGTGGCTTTAGCCTAACTCCAAAAGAAACATAAAAAAGACAGATTATTATTTGCAAGCAGAACAAAGACCTTAATTTTTGGAGACATGTCCTGTGGTCTGACGAAACCAAAATTGAACTGTCTGCCCATAATGACCATTGTTACATTTGAGGAAAAAGGGAGAAGCTTTGAAGCCTAAGAACATCATCCCAACTGTGAAACATGGGGGTGGCAGCATCATGTTGTGGGGTTGTTTTTCTGCAGGAGGGACTGGTGCATTTCACAAAATAGATGGCATCATGAGGAAAGAAGATTATGTGGTAATACCGAAGCAAAATCTCAAGACATCAGCCAGGAACTTAAAGCTTGGGTGGAAATGGGTCTTCCAAATAAACAATGACCCGAAGCATACTGCCAAACCCGTCACAAAGTGGCTTTAAGGATAACAAAGTCAATATTTTGGAGTGGCCATCACAAAACCCTGATCTCAATCTTGTTGAAATTTTATGGGCAAAACTTGAAAAGGCAGATGCGAGCAAGGTGACCTACAAACATGGCTCTGTCAGGAGGAATGGGCCCAAATTCCTACCAACTATTGTGAGAAGCTTGTGGAATGAGATCCAAAACGTTTCACTCAAGTCATACAGAGAAAGGGCAATGGTACCAAATACTAGTGAAATGGAGGGAAACTTGAATTTGCAGAAAGTAATAGAGAGCATGTTTTAAGCCATTTTTATCTGATTATTCTGGCATTTAATATAATATAAATAATTTTGGTTCCTAATTGACCTAAAATGGGAAAGGTTTATTCTGATTTCATGTGAGATATTGAGAAAAACCTGCAGATGTGTCTTATTAGATATTATATATAAACTTATGGTGTCAACTGTATAAGGGAGTTGGAGTCGGAATCAGGAAAATTGAGGAGTCTGAGTTGGAGTCAGAAGTTTGGCTTTCCGACTTCACATCCTTGGTAGTTCATCTGTCCAGTCGTTCATGCCGCTCCATTTTGTAGTGGGTATAAAAATTCCCCGTTCTGCCGATCAGTGCAGGTCCCAGCGGTTGGTCCAACACCAATCGCCTATGTGTGGATCTGAGGTTCCTTGATATCACTAGACAATTCCTTTTTATATTTGTAAAAAAGAAAATGTGAAATTTCTTAAAGGGATGGTGAAGCACCATTATATTGATGGATTATGACTCATATACCTCATCAATATGAAATCAGTGGGGGTCCAACACCTGCACCCCTTCAATCAGCTGGTAGAACGTCCAGCGACCTCCAAAATAGCACAGCTCCGTTCTGTGTCTAGTGGCCGCACTCAGCTCCTATTGAAGTGAATGCAATCGTCGCTGCAGTACCCAGGAATGGACACTACAGCAGTGAACAGAGCTGTGGAGTGCTGGCTCGTACATTGAGGACTTCTGGCAGCCATGAACCAACTTGTAGAAGGTCCTGGGTCTCGGACCACCACCAGTATGATCCTAGGGGTTAGTAGTATATCCGGGTCTTTTATTTCCACCTTGTAGAATTAATATGAAATTCAAGATGCTCATGATGTTTTGAGTGGCGCGTTGTGAGACCGCCATACACATTATGTGGCCTTTCCCAGAGTGGGTGTCTCACCTGAACACAGCATTAATGAAATGTTCATTCGGTCACAGCAGACATTGGTTTTCTAGTCATTTTTACATAAGGCTGTATATATAGATACATGCTCACATTACATGGTTACATTTATTTTCTTAGATTTGCTGTTTCTGGTGACGTCCAGCGTCATATTGTCATTCATACCGGAGAGAAGCCTCACTTGTGCGACATCTGTGGTCGAGGTAAATGAGTAAACCCATAAGAAAAAAAACTAATAATCTTACCCCGAGTAAGTTCTCAGACTCCATTGCATTTCCACCAGGTTTTAGCAATGTCAGCAACTTGAAGGAGCATGAGAAGACGCACGCCGCCGATAAGTTCTTCACCTGCGATGACTGCGGGAAGTCGTTCAACATGCACCGCAAGCTGATAAAGCACCAGATTCGGCACACTGGGGAGAAGCCGTACAACTGTCTGACGTGCGGTAAGGAGCTGCCGAGATAAAGTGCTGCAAAGGGGCTTTGATAATAAGGGGATAAAATAAATGCTTCATAGGTGAGGACCTATGAAACATAGGGTAGAGGCGGCAAAATGCATTAGGCAGATGTCGGCCAATGTTTTGGTCAGACGAACGTTATTTTTCCTGACTCGCCAGTATACAAGAACGCTCGACTCAAGAGAGCAAAAGGATCTAGTGATTGAAGTCCAGCCACCCGATCCTTATGCCCATTGACCTAATCTGACAGGGGATCCCATAAACATTTGATGGTCGACTGATCCTGATGACATTTTCAGGTTCGTCTCACTTTTATCTAATGTGTATGGGGCTATAAGACTGAAACAATTCGTCTCTTCTGCCCACTTGGCACCGTTACTCTTCATAGACTTCAGAGGAAGATGATCTGTCCCCTTCATCCATTTCACCGCAGATTTAAAGGAGTAAAGGGTTGGGTTACATGACCACCATTACTCCTTTCGAAAGTGGATGCTACTTATGAAACATTTAAGGCTATGTTAAGAATATACCAATGTTAGTTTCTGTCTGATTTTGTTTTTTGTATATTTTTGCTATAAACTAAAAACATAAGTCCGTCAAGCAACAGACTGCAGTGTCTTGTAATTGGGTCTGTTGGGGCATCCGCCTTTTTAACAGTATGTGACAAAATGTGCGGTTTGTTGGCATAATTCCTGTTAGGGTGCATTCCCAATGACCCTCATTGCAGAAATCCAGCAGTGTTTCACTACATTTCACCCTTTTCATTGCAAATTTGCATCGCTACACAGTTGGAGAGACCTAATACTATACCGTGTAGAATTGAGAGGCAGTGTATTGTATAGCAGAAAGGGATCCTGTGGGAGAAGTCATAATCAATGTTAAATGGTATTGTACAGTTGAAACCACAAGTTTCCATACACTATCTAAAAAGACACATTTGCAGGTTTTTCCCTTTCCCCTCTAAAAAAGACACATTTGCAGGTTTTTCCCTCTGCTCTCTAAAAAGACACTTCTGCAGGTTTTTCTCACTATCTGACATGAAATCAGATAATTTTTTTCCCATTTTTTTTCCCAGATCAATTAGGAACCAAAATTATTTATATTTGCCAAATGCCAGAATAATGAAAGAGGGAGAGAATGCAAAGTCAAACGTTTCCATACATTTCATTAGTATTTGGTGCCATTGCCCTTAAACTGTATGACTTAGGTGACACATTTTGGATCTCCTTCCTTCCAGAAGCTTCTCACAATAGTCAGCAGGAATTTGGGCCCATTCCTCCTGACAGAACTGGTGTAACTGAGCCATGTTTGTAGGTTGCCTTTCTAGCATCAGACTTTTCAGCTTTGCCCATGACTTGAGATCAGGGCTTTGTGATGGCCACTGCAAAACATTGACTTTATTATCCCTAAGCCACTCTGTATCCAGTTTGGCAGTATGCTTCAGGTCATTGTCCATTTGGAAGACACATTTCCGCCCAAACTTTAAGTTCCTGGCTGATGTCTTGAGATGTTGCTTCAGTATTGCCACATTATCTTCTTTCCTTATGATGCTGTCTATTTTGTGAAGTGCACCGTCCCTCCTGCAGCAAAACAACCCCACAACATGATGCTGCTACCCCCTTGTTTCACACTTGGGATGGTGTTCTTAGGCTTCATAGCTTCTCCCTTTTTACTCTAAATGTAACGATGGTCATTATGGCCAAACAGTTCAATTTTAGTTTTGTCAGACCATAGGACATGTCTACAAAAATTAAGGTCTTTGTTCCTGTGTACATTTGCAAACCTTAATCTGTCTTTATGTTTCTTTTGAAGTAATGGCTTCTTCCTGGCAGAGTGGCCTTTCAGCCCATGTTGATATAGTACTCGACTTACTGTTGATAATGACACAATCTTACCAGCTTCTGCCAGCATCTTCACAAGGTCTTTTGCTTTTGTTCTTGGGTTGATATGCACATGTCTGACCAAAACACGTTAATCTCTGGTACACAGAACCCGTCTCTTTCCTGAGCGGTATGATGGCTGGACAGTCCCATCTGTTTTGTACTTGTGTATAATTTTTTGTACAGACGAATGAGGCACCCTCAGGTATCTGGAAATTGCATCCAAGGATGAACCAGACTTGTGCAAGTCCACAATTCTCTTCCTGAGATCTTTGCTGATTTCTTTTGACTTTCCCATGATGATCACACAAAGAAGCAGTGTTTCAGGTGTGCATTAAAATACATCCCCACGTGTGTCTCTAATTAACTCAGATGTTGCCAATAAACAATCAGAAGCTTCCAAAGACATGACCTCATCGTATGGGCTGTCCCATATTGTTTAAAGGCATAGTACTCTTAGTGTATGTAAACTTTTGACTTTGCAGAAAGTAATAAAAATGCCTTAAAATATTCTCTCTCATTATTCTGGCATTTGGCAAATATAAATAATTTTGGTTCCTAATTGACCTAAAACAGGAAAGGTTTATTCTGATTTCACATCAGATAGTCAGAAAAACCTGCAGATGTGTGTTTTTAGATAGCGGATGTAAGCTTCTGGTTTCAACTGTATGTAGAGAAACATGGTGTATGGACTTCTGTACCACCTCATTGACCAACTGACAATGCTTTCATTCCAATTTATTTCTAGGGAAAAAGTTTGCTGGCTCTGGAGATCTTCGCAGACACGTGAGATCCCACACAGGGGAGAAGCCGTACACGTGTGACGTCTGTAACAAAAGTTTCTCTCGCTCCGCTGTCCTCAGACGGCATAAAAGTATGCACTGTAAGCCCACAGAAGATGAGACCATTGCCTCTGAAGGGTTCACAAACACTGAGGAATCTTCCGGAAAGTCGCAAAATTCAGGTTCATTAACTCCTAACATTCCAGCTGCTTTTATGCAAGAGCATGGACACTCGGTGGAAAATACGAGAAGTGACTACGAGGGAAGCGATAATAATTCCTATTGCAAATTGCAGACTGTGATTCAGCAGGATGAGCTTACAGAAACGGACAAGAGAAATGCCGAGGGCACCAAGATGGCAAAGCCTCACCTGGCAGATGCCACCAGCACTTACACGTTTACAGAGGTGGAGGTAGCGGTCACGGAGGAGAGTTTACAGTCAGACATATCCATGGTACGCTCCTCTTTAGTCACTTTGGAGAATAACTGTAACGAACCCTTGAATAACCGAGCATCTTCCAATGGATACAGGGGGTCCGACGGCCCCTTCTTCTCTAGTATGAGCCTTTGGGGACTCGCTATGAAGACTCTGCAAAATGAAAATGACATTGATCAGTGATTTCTATGCTTTTTGTATTCCTCTTTTTTTAATAAATACTCCACCCCTTATTATAAATTATATTACAGACAGTGAGGACTGAGATGGCCTCATCGAATGCCACCACCACAGTTACCCCTCCGGGTCCTGTGTTATCTCATTCTTACACCGTTCAGGTCCTCATCCTTGCCCTTCCACTCATAGTACCTTCCAGTGCATCAAATTGGTTGTCTCGGACCAATGACTGAAGACAATATCTTAGAATATGACCTCAATCTGTGATCTTCTGACTGCTGGGACCACTGTAAGTGTACTAGAAGATTACGCAAGCCTACCATGACTGATGGCATATCCCAGGAATATGCCATCACTTACAGTATGTAGGTTGGAGAAAGACAAAGGTTTGACACTCCACCCTTAAAGAGAAACTCCATTTACCTGCAGATATTTGGTTAATGTGCAGGTATATGGTGTTACAATGCTGCACGGCCACCTGATTGAGTGTGGCTACTAGAAAAAAATGAACTTATAGTGCATACGGAAAGTATTCAGACCCTCTTTAAAATTTTCACTCTTTGTTTCATTGCAGCCATTTGGTAAATTCAAAAAAGTTCACTTTTTTCTCATTAATGTGCACTCTGCACCCCATCTTGATAGAAAAAAACAGAAATGTAGAAAGTTTTGCACATTTTTTAACAAGAAAACCTGAAATATCACATGGGCATAAGTATTCAGACCCTTTGCTCAGACACTCATGTTTATGTCACATGCTGTCCATTTCCTTGTGATCCTCCTTGAGATGGTTCTACTCCTTCATTGGAGTCCAGCTGTGTTTAATTAAACTGATAGGACTTGATTTGGAAAGGCACATACCTTTCTATATAAGACCTCAAAGTGCATGTCAGACCAAATGAGAATCATGAGGCCAAAGGAACTGCCCAAGGAGCTCAGAGACAGAATTGTGGCAAGGCACAGATCTGACCAGGGTTACAAAAGAATTTCTGCAGTACTCAAGGTTCCTAAGAGCACAGTGGCCTCCATAATCCTTAAATGGAAGAAGTTTGGGACCACTAGAAGTCTTCCTAGACTTGGACAGCCAGCCAAACTGAGCAATAGTGGGAGAAGAGCCTTGGTGAGAGAGGTAAGAAAGAACCTCAAGATCACTGTGGCTGAGCTCCAGAGATGCAGTAGGGAGATGGGAGAAAGTTGCACAAAGTCACTATCACTGCAGCCCTCAACCAGTTGGGCCTTTATGGCAGAGTGGTCAGACGGAAGCTTCTGCTCAGTGCAAGACATATGAAAGCCCGCATAGAGTTTGCAAAAAAAAAACACATGAAGGACTCTCAGACTATGAGAAATAAGATTCTTTGGTCTGATGAGACAAACATAGAACTTTTTGGTGATAATTCTAAGCGGTATGTGTGGAGAAAACCAGGCATTGCTCATCTCCTGCCCAATACAATCACAACAGTGAAACATGGTGGTGGCAGCATCATGCTATGGGGTTGTTTCAGCTGCAGGGACAGGACGACTGGTTGCAATTAAAGGAAAGATGAATGCGGCCAAATACAGAGATATCCTGGAAGAAAAACTCTAGTGCTCTGGACCTCAGACTTGGCTGAAGGTTCACCTTTCAACAAGACAATGACCCTAAACACACAGCTAAAATAACAAAGGAGTGGCTTTAGAACAACTCTGTGACCATTCTGGACCGACCCAGCCAGAGCCCTGACCTAAACCCAATTGAGCATATCTGGAGAGACTTGAAAATGGCAGTCCACCAACATTCACCATCCAACCTGACAGAACTGGAGAGGATCCCCAAATCCAAGTGTGAAAAACTTGATGCATCATTACCAAGAAGACTCATGGCTGTACTAGCTCAAAAGGGTTCTTATACATAAAACTGAGCAAAGGGTCTGAATACTTTTGACTATATGATATTTCAGTTTTTTAATTTGCAAACATTTCTACATTTCTGTTTTTTTTCTGTCAAGATGGGGTGCAGAGTGTACATTAATGAGAGAAAAAAAATGAACTTTTTTGAGTTCACCAAATGGCTGCAATGCAACAAAGACTGAAAAATTGAAAGGCGTCTGAATACTTTCCACCCACTGTATTTCCTCCCGGGAGCCAAAGTCATTCACTCATGGCAGCGGTTCAGGGAGCGGCTACAGGCACCGATCACGGCACTGCTCACTATACTGCTAGTGGCGGCTGTAAGAACGCATCGCCACTGAGACACTTTGCTCTGCACAGATGTGCCGCAGTGCTGTCTGTCAATCAATATGTCGGGGCGTTCTTACGGTCGACGCCCACAGAGCAGTGCTGTGATCGCTGACTGTAATCACTCCATGCTTTTGCATCCACTTTTTTTTTTAGGCAGATTGCGGACAGAATTCATCTGAAAAAATATTGCGTGCAAATACCCTTAAACTGGGTTTTTCACCCCTTGGCGTTTACATATGGCCCCCAGACAGGTAACACTAAAAGAAATGATACATATTTACCTATCTGTCCCATTCCGCTCATCTTTCCCGCTGGCTGTGGCTTGTGATGGTCGTCTATCCTGCTCTTCAGGCTTCAATGGCATTTATTAGCCATAGCTTTTAAAGCACTGACCATACAAATGAGAAGAGGAGAGGAGCCCGGTGGGAGAAATGGGACAAAGGACTGGAGGGGGTCAATGCCGAGTCCGACACAACCAGTTTAGGACGTTCATTAGTTAGGACTATTCGAGGCTTTAGCGTCACTAGTAAATCTATGTAATGCGCTTTTATATTCTCCCACCGGTCATTTCTACTTCGCGAACTTTACTCTACGTAATGCGCTAAAGAAAAGAAGAAAAAAATAATTTTACAGTGTAATAAATTAAATATTTTTTTTTACAATTTTTAATAAATTTAAAAACGTTTGTCATATATTTCTTTGCACTTTTAGAATTATTATTTTTAAGTAGGAAATTACTCCACATGAGTAAATCCCTCTAAAACCTGAAACTCTTTAAAGGGAATCTGTCACCCGGTTTTTGCCAGCTAATCTGAGATTAGTATAATTTAGGGGCAGAGATCCTGATTCCAGCAGTGTGTCACTTACTGGTCTGCTTAGTGCAGTTTTGATAAAATTGCTGATTAATCAGCAGAAGATTATCATTAGAGGACTACTTGGCGTGCTGCAGGTAGTCCAGCATATTCATGAGTCCTCCACAGAGACACTCTTTTTGTAGTCGAATTTTCACTATGACTAATTCAATTTGAATAAGTGACCCTCTTCTATTAATTCAGATTCCATTAAAATGACATTACACGGATAAAAGTATTGTGTCCCCCCGCACATTACACCTGCAGGAGCTTTTATTACATCCCTTTCTTAATCCATAGACATTATTATGGGATTGTCCCCCTTTTGCAGGTATAACATCTCCCGCTCTTGTGAGATTTTGGAGCTATCTGTGGGAATGTTTGACCCTTTATCCAGAAGAACATCGTGGAGGAGACGGCCGAGTTCACAATCACTGGCCTTGTTCATCCCAATCATGTTGGATCGGGTTGAGACCGGGCCGGCGTGACCACATATGCAAGTGCCAAGGCCCTGGACAAACTGGGGGGACCACTTGCCGTCGGGGATGCCGTCTGCGCCACTTGACCAGTGGTGTACCGTGGATGCTGGCAGGCCAAGTTGCTGCTATGGGGCCCGATGGGTGAGCGGGTCCGGTGTATGTACTTTTAAATTAAAGGGAATCTGTCTCCTATCAGCATCCCAGTATCCCTGTGGTCCTACGCACTGCAATTGTCGACTTTCCACTGTAGTGTTCTGCCCTGCTATTGACATTGGCTTCATGCTTCTTCTGCGCAGGCGCCCGAGAGTCCCTGGTACGCCTGCTCCAATGATCCTGTGCAGAAGAAGCATGAAGCCAATGCCGATAGGAGGGCGAAACACTACAGTGGAACGTCACCAATTGTGGTGATTTCAGGATCATCACAGCTACCCTAATGAAGCAAGGAGTCAGAGCTATCCTCCAGGGCTGCATCTGCCCCATAGTCTGGAAGACCTCATTTACATAGAGCGATAAAAGAGGATTTTTACACAAAAAGACATGTGACAGGTATGAGTAGTTTCAGCACTCTATTACCTGTATTGTTGTGGAGGTCGCCTGAGCTATAGCTTGTTTGTTCAAACGTAATAAGAATATCTGTGTATATAAATAATCAAAATGTAGATGTAGTTGCTTAATTATCTGTCTATGTAGCCATCGCATAGACCCATAATATAATTCTAAGCTGTATAGTCATGAAGGAGTTAACCAAAGATAATGAAGCCAGAATGTGAAGCTGCAAAGTCTTATCAGTAGCTTTCACACAGAATGTACAAGAAACAAACAATGTGCTAGGAGAAAATAGGGAGTGAAATACTCCTTACTCCCTTGTTCTAGCTTCAAGGTTAGAGATGCAAACTATATAATTGGGTGTCTTGCAATACACGAGTTCAGTTGATGACGCTGGCTCAAGGAGAACATGTCTGTGTCCATTGTCTTATACACTGATATATCGCCACTGATATACAGCTAATACGGCACCGTCTCTGAATATCCCGAACGAAGACTCCATTAGCAGTCTTTACCTAAATTCCTCCCTTGACATTCTCATATTAACAGGTTCAATGTATGAAATGAGGTGACATGTTTTGCACATTATCCCCTCCCCTCTTGTAAGTAGCTGCACTCAGTTTGCACATTACTGGATGAATACGGGATAATGTGCACAAATACATCCAACTATTAACAATGTGGGGGGATAAATAGTTGGATGCATGTTTGCACATTTGTTTGCACATTATCCCCCATTCCTCCAATAATATACAAACTGTACTTCCAGCTATTTATAAGAATAAAAATATAGTGAAAGCTTCATGGTCACAAAAGTTTAATATCCATCAGAAAAATTATTAATAAACCATGCATAGAATATCTGGACTAATATTTGATGGACGAATCGCCAAACTGGAGGAGAAAAGGCAAAAAATATTGCAATCAAATGTATATACAGTAAGTATAAAATATATTTTTTATTAACAGATGAAAAGAATGTGAAAATAAATATACAATAAGTGGTGGCAAAAACGTTGCTGCTGACCTACTGCATTAACAATATATATATATATATATATATATATACACACCTACAGTATATATCGTAGATTGCATATATACCAATACATGCAAGTGTATATCAATAATTTGTTTCAGAAAATAATCTATACCGTATTTTTCATTTTATAAGACGCACCCCAAATTCAGAGCAAAAAAGGGTGACAAAAAAAAATGGGGTCCGTCTTGTAATCCGGTGGTGTCTTACCAGACGGGGCATTAGTGGTTGTTGGGGAATCACAGGAGGAAGGGGCGGTGGTTATCCCAGAAACTGTGGAGGAGGTTCGGCTGCCGTGCTGGTGCAGCTTCTGCGGCAGCTGTGCGCGATGAGGGCTTCAAAGAAATGGCGCCTGGAGTCAGCACAGATTGAGCTCTAGGCTCAATAGCAAGCTGATATCTCATCTGCGCAAGCGCCACCTCCAGGCGCCATTTTCCTGAAGTCCGCTGGAGGGAGATCGATGGCTAGATGCTAGAATGTACGGGCTCCTGACAGGTATGATGTAACTTGTCATGTGAAGGGGCGTGTTCAAAGTGCAGCCTGATGTTTCCAGCCCGACCATTCCAGACAGAAAAACAATCTTTGTTTTAAGTCCACGTGGGCCTTGACTTGATTATAATAGAAGAGGTGGTCTGGGGGGTAAGACCCCCAGATGGGGAGGGTGCATGGGAAGGGGCAAAGCCTCCCCTTGCATGATTATAATGGATAGGAAAAACCAAGCCTGATTATAATGGATAGGAAAAACAAAGCCAGCCAATCAACCAACCCAGTCACGCCCATGACCTGACTGCAGCCCATACATTCTAGGCTCAACCGAGATCAATGGGCCGGAGGCGGCGCCTGCACAGATGAGCGCTTGAGCCGAGAGTTCCATCTGCGCACACGCAGACTTCGGGAGGCATTATTTGAAGTCACCGCTAGAACCCCAGTGCCAGTCCAGCCGCCAAAGACCCCACACAGCAAACCCAGCCCCATCTGCCGGAGGCACAGCACAGACACTGCACAGCCGCTGCAGCCACCGCACAGCCGCCCCAGCAGCAGCCACTCTAGACCCCGCACAGCCGCTGCAGATGCCGCACAGCTGCCCCATCCCCTGCACAGCGCCTCAGCATTCCCCCGGCCTCTTACGACCCCTCTCCACCAACCCGGTAAGCTACATTCAGATTATAAGAAGCACCCCTCACTTTCCTCCCAAATTTTTGCGAGGAAAAGTGCGTCTTATAATCCAAAAAATACGGTATATAAAAAATTGACATATCCTGTCCACTATCCCAGAAACTGTCACCTGACAAAGCTTATTTCCACACCGAAACCGCTGTCGGGTCGCATACTGCTGTCTTGCGTCTCCCTATTTGTTACCCTCAGGTATTTTTTATCAGGCATCATTATAGTTTAATCCTCTGCCCTATAGATTTATACTGCCAATCCATGCATTCTATCTTTACCAGCACAGCCATTATATAAATCTTATACTCTCTTTGGCATTGTATGTGCTGCTGTCTGGATAATGTATAATATTACAATTTTGGTCTTATTCTCTTTATGAAGTGACTTGGGTATTATGCAAAAATCTCCCTTTTTCTTCATGCAATCTAGCATTTCATTAAGCTGGTGCCTTTTGTTCATTCTATTCTGTTTTTGGGATAGCGGACAGGATATGTTAATTTTTACATATGGATATATATGTAATATGCACATACCATTTTCTGATACAAATTATTGATATACACTTTGCATGTATTGATATATATGTAATTTATGATATATTGGTGTGTGTGTATATACAATCTGTCCACCCATATCCTTTCCACCGCCATTAACTTGAGAACGGCGGCAGCTATAGGCATAGAAGTGGTGTCTATTTATAGGAAAGTATCCATGCGCTATACAATGCAACCACCTATAGCGCCACCTGGTGGAAAACAACAGAGTTAGCATTTTTATCTCGAAAACGGAACGAGATAGAGAAAAAAGTGAATTACAAAGTTGTAGGGCATTATCAATTCGATACGAATCGACACCTTGCATACAGATATGCTATGATTAGAATGTGTAAAATTCACAAGGCTGTGGACGTGAAGCGATACCTCATGGAGACCTTCCTACAAGTCATTGGATATGGTGGCTGCGTGGAGGGGCCTCCACGCTCACCTGACCCCATTGGACTTCTTTCTATGAGGTCACATCAAACAGCAGGTGTATGCGACCCCTCCACCAACATTGCAGGACCTACGACGACGTATCACAGATGCTTGTGCAAACGTGTCACCTACCATATTGCAGAACGTGCAGCAAGATACAGTATGCTGTCCAGAGTCCAGATGTGCATTGCAGCTGACGGTGGCCACTTTGACCATCAAAGTTAAATGAGCATCATATGTGTGACCAGCATTCAATGTTTTGGGGGGGGGGGGGTCATGGGTTTCATATCATAGCATTTCTGTATGCAAGATGTCGATTCGTATTAAATTGATGATGCCCTACAATTTTTTAATTCACTTTTTTTCTCTATATCGTTCCGTTTTCGAGATAAAAATGCTAACTCCATTGTTTTCCACCAGGTGGCGCTATAGGTGGTTTCATTGAGTAGATCATGGCTACTTTACTATACCTAGACACCACTTCTATGCCTATAGCTGCCGCCATTCTCAAGTTAATGGCGGTGGACAGGATATGGGTGGACACACTGTATATGTTAATGCAGCAGGTCAGCAGCAACGTTTTTGCCACCGCTTATTGTGTATTTATTTCCACATTCTTTTCATCTGTTAATAAAAAATATATTTATATGGACATTTGATCACAATCTTTTTTGACTTTTCCCCAGCTATTTACAAGATGTGGGGCATAAATAGCTGGTTCCAAAGCTTGCATATTAAAGGAGGGAGGGTGCAAAAAGTGCATGCAGCTATTTATGCCCCCCACCTTGTAAACAGCTGGATTCACAGTTTGCACATGACATGGGAAATGGGGGGATTAAGTGCAAAAAATGCATCCACCTATTTACAAGGTGGATGGGGAATAAATACCTGGATGCACTTTTTGCACATTATCTCCTATTTCCCTGTAATGTGCAGTTGTTTTTTCTTTGCAGGGAGTTCAGCTAGGGCCAGAGTCGCACTTGCGTATGACTCTGCGAGTCTCGCATAGGCATCACCCGATACGGCCGCACACTCTTGGACAGGAGTCAGTCGGCTGCATGTATTTCTATGCAGCTGACCCGCTCCTGCCCAAGAGTGTGCGGCCATATCGGGTGATGCCTATGCGAGACTCGCAGAGTCATACGCAAGTGCGACTCCAGCCTAAGAATAAAATGCTGACTGGGGCTGATGGAGGTGGTAGGTCACAGGAATTGGCACAATCCCCTCTGCCGTATGGTATTGTACAATTTACAATAGATATCACTCAAGTAATGTCAGAAGTGAGTGAAATCCTCAGCATTGTACTATCCCTATATTTCTCCGCCATATCTTTGCATCATGAATCGTGGCATGTGTTAAAGGGGCCCACGAAAACCTGGAGCCGGTCCTGGGTTGAGGTCCGGGCTCTATGCAGCCGGTCCTGTCCTACAACACCAAACTCACCCAACAGTTTCTTTACAGACCTCGGTTTATGCACTGGGCAGTATCAGGGAACAAAAAACATCCTTTTACTCATACAGTTGCCCAAAACGTCTTCACTGAAGCATTTTTAACGCTAGGCATAAAGTAATTTTATATATATATATATATATATAATATATATATATATATATATATATATATATATATATATATATATATATATATATATATATATATATATATACAGTGCCTACAAGTAGTATTCACCCCCCTGCAGATTTAGCAGGTTTACACATTCGGAATTAACTTGGCATTGTGACATTTGGACTGTAGATCAGCCTGGAGGTGTGAAATGCACTGCAGCAAAAAAGAATGTTATTTCTTTTTTTTTTTTGTTTTTTTTTAAATTGTGAAAAGTTTATTCAGAGTGTCATTTATTATTCAACCCCTCAAACCACCAGAATTATGTTTGGTTTCCCTAAAGTATTAAGAAGTATTTCAGGCACAAAGAACAATGAGCTTCACATGTTTGGATTAATTATCTCTTTTTCCAGCCTTTTCTGACTAATTAAGACCCTCCCTAAACTTGTGAACAGCACTCATACTTGGTCAACATGGTAAAGACAAAAGGAGCATTCCAAGGCCATCAGAGACAAGATCGTGGAGGGTCACAAGGCTGGCGAGGGGTACAAAACCCTTTCCAAGGAGTTGGGCCTACCTGTCTCCACTGTTGGGAGCATCATCCGGAAGTGGAAGGCTTATGGAACTACTGTTAGCCTTCCACGGCCTGGACAGCCTTTGAAAGTTTCCACCCGTGCCGAGGCCAGGCTTGTCCGAAGAGTCAAGGCTAACCCAAGGACAACAAGGAAGGAGCTCCGGGAAGATCTCATGGCAGTGGGGACATTGGTTTCAGTCAATACCATAAGTAACGTACTCCACTGCAATGGTCTCCGTTCCAGACGAGCCCGTAAGGTACCTTTACTTTCAAAGCCTCATGTCAAGGCTCGTCTACAGTTTGCTCATGATCACTTGGAGGACTCTGAGACAGACTGGTTCAAGGTTCTCTGGTCTGATGAGACCAAGATCGAGATCTTTGGTGCCAACCACACACGTGACGTTTGGAGACTGGATGTCACTGCATACGACCCCAAGAATACCATCCCTACAGTCAAGCATGGTGGTGGCAGCATCATGCTGTGGGGCTGTTTCTGAGCCAAGGGGCCTGGCCATCTGGTCCGCATCCATGGGAAGATGGATAGCACGGCCTACCTGGAGATTTTGGCCAAGAACCTCCGCTCCTCCATCAAGGATCTTAAGATGGGTCGTCATTTCATCTTCCAACAAGACAATGACCCAAAGCACACAGCCAAGAAAACCAAGGCCTGGTTCAAGAGGGAAAAAATCAAGGTGTTGCAGTGGCCTAGTCAGTCTCCTGACCTTAACCCAATTGAAAACTTGTGGAAGGAGCTCAAGATTAAAGTCCACATGAGACACCCAAAGAACCTAGATAACTTGGAGAAGATCTGCATGGAGGAGTGGGCCAAGATAACTCCAGAGACCTGTGCCGGTCTGATCAGGTCTTATAAAAGACGATTATTAGCTGTAATTGCAAACAAGGGTTATTCCACAAAATATTAAACCTAGGGGTTGAATAATAATTGACCCACACTTTTATGTTGAAAATTTATTAAAATTTAACTGAACAACATAACTTGTTGGTTTGTAAGATTTATGCATCTGTTAATAAATCCTGCTCTTGTTTGAAGTTTGCAGGCTCTAACTTATTTGCATCTTATCAAACCTGCTAAATCTGCAGGGGGTTGAAGACTACTTGTAGGCACAGTATATATATTCTAAGGATTGTCCATCACTGTTGTTATCCCAGGAAAACCCTTAAATGGATTTTCTATAATATTTTGAAAAATATTGCACTTAATATATACATTAAAATAAATATACAGTGTGTGTATATATATATATATATATATATATATATATATATATATATATATATATATATATATATATATATATATATATACACACACACACACATTAAAAAAGTAGCATAGCTGCGTCGTGATTTGTGAATACTCCTTTAGGACGGCTCTCGCTGCTACCCATCCATTATTCTGTGGCTGCCAGCAGCAGATTATCTTTCCATAATTAATACCTTAATATCCGCTCACCCTTTTGTGTGAAATTTTAAAAACCGTTGCTAAATACTTCAAACCGGTTATCTCTTCCAACGCACATCATTACGATAATAATAGATGTACGGAATATGCCCATGCACCTGAGTACAATTAGATTCAGTTGTATCGCGTTATCCGTCTTGAAAAACGATGGTAAATTTGTCCCTAAATAACATTTTGCTATTTTCTCCTGCAGTGAGGCAAGGAGAACCATTTATAAAGGTTCTTCTACTATTTTCTGTGTATGGACCACTAGGGTCAGCATTGCTTACATTTCAAGGTTATAGGTATATGCTTGGAGCACATGAATGCAGAAGAAATGTCTTTTTAAAAGGACCTCAAATTCAGGATGGAACGTATGAGGTCCCTTGTTGCAGAATTCACATTTAGGGCTCTTGTCCACTTGCGTACCTCTTCCGTTGCGAGAGCATCAGTAGCGATATGCTGATGACCCTCTGCTGTGGGTGTCAGCCGATGGTCATGCGACTGTGATGCGATCTTGCGATTGCATCACAGGTGCGCAGAAGGTGGAGGGAGCACTTTCTCCCATCTCGTCCGCTGTCTGTCTCTGCATATATATCGCACTGCAGTCGCATAAAATGTGAGTGCAGTGCGATGTTTCACACGCTCCCATAGGGTTGCATGTCAAACGCAGCATGCTGCAATTGCACCGAGAACACGATTCGCGCCGTAGAAAATTAAGCAAGAGGACACTGCCCCGTAGAATAATACTGGTGCGAGTGCAATCCGATTTTTTTATCGGATCGCACTCGCACATGAAAATCACAAGTGGACATGAGCCCTTACAGAAATTCTCTGCCCTAGTGTATCTCTATAGAAGATGAAATGACACAAAATTATAAACTCTTTGTAACACCTGTCTATCCACGGTGATTTACCCACTATATTCTTTCAGCTCAATGACAGTAAACGGCCCATTACCGACTCCTTCATAAAGAGTGATCCAGTCTCACATCATTTACTGATATTGTATGAGATCCTTTATTCCAGAATTCACATTTACAAAGATTCTCTGCCCAAATGTATCTCTATAGAAGATGAAATGACACAAAGTTAAAAACTCTTTGTAACACCTCTCTATCCACTGTGATTTGACCACTATATTCTTTCAGCTCAGTAACATTAAATGGCCCATTACCGACTCTTTTAGCAAGAGCATTCAAATCTCACATCATTTACTGATATTGTATGAGATCCCTTGTTCCAGAATTTACATATATTAAGCCTTGTAACACTTGTTTATCCACAGTGCTTTGCCCACTATACTTCATGACTCTTTTGTGGCGCCCCTGAGGATCAGGTCGCCACAGGGTACTGCACCCCATTTTGGGTGTGGTGCTGATCCTGGATCCAAAGGAGGTCGGTAACGGTTTCATCATCCACAACCACATACACACATATGATGCCCCTTCCCCACTGAGGACTGGGCTAAGGTCTGGTATAAAAGGGGTTTCAAACAGTATGGCATTTACAGGGTGCCATCACAACAGGGGCCCCAATCCACTAGCTTAGGACCTAGGTATGGAGAGGAGCGGCCACCAGGGGGAGTTAGAAATTACACACACAGTTTAGAATTTCAGGGAGTTCTCCAGCAGGAGTGACAGTGAGCAGACGTTTTTCCTGGTAGCTCCTGTGGTACATAGGAGTTTAACGGTCGCTGAGGAGGATACTGTGTCAGTTCCCCAGGGGGCCACCGCTGTTCAGGGTGCAGCACCCTAGGGTGGTGTAATTCCACGTGGCATCACCAGATTTTGTTGGACGGAGAAGTTCCATGCTTCTTCAACCAGCCAAGTTTCCAGAGCCAAGTGGTATATTGGTCTTACGCAGCCTAGATCAATGTCAGAATCAAGGGGATCCACGCTTCTGGCATAGGGAACAGTACTCTACCTAGTACGGAAGGGACCTCTAAGTGCTTCAAGCCACAGGGACCCGCATTACAAAGCACAGTGAGAAAGGGCCCGCAGACTACCGGACCGGTTCTGACCTCCCGCGGATTCGGGATCGACCTGAGCCCATCACGGCAGTGACCAGTGTGACCGGGCTGGCACTGAAGCTGTGAGTAAACTACACCCTGAACCCACAGAGACTGTTGGCTCGTCCTTAAAGGTGCCGCTGCCCAGCGCTTAGGCACCAACCACCATTACATTTCCTCTTCATCCAGCCAGGGCCCGCTCCACCTGTGGGGAGCGATACCATCTCGGCTGCCTTAACACCTGCCCCAGAGAGGAATTCTGCAGCGGCGGCTACTACTGGCCGCATACCACAGGTGGCGTCATGACAAACTCTCCCCAATACCCTGCTTCCCCCACCATTTACTGTACGCCTTGGGGCAACGGAACCTGGACAAGGCCACCCCGTGACAACGCCTAACCCGACCCGAAACAGCCCGGTGACGAGAAGGTTAACCGCCTGCCCCGTGGGGCGTTACACTTTCATAAAGTATTCCATTCTCACATGATTTACTGATATTGTATGGCTCCAGTATTGGAATGCTGAGATCTCTATCATTCTCAAAATGCAGTCAAAGATTAAAATAGTCTATTTGTTCTGCAAAAAAAATAAATAAAGCTAAGCATGCTCACTTTGCTATTTTACATTAAATTCAGAACTTAGTTGGAGAGTGACCCTGCACAAAAGGCCTCTTCTGCTATGGGAATTGGGGTCTGAACAGATCGTATTCTTAGGAAGGACTGTTGTGGGTCCAAATAGTTGGAATTGGATATTTATACAATATGACATTTCCAGATGGTAAACCCCTTGCTGCTGGTGTTCTCTGTTGGAAATGAAAATATTAGTTACATTAGGGTATTCCTAAAAAGGTTGATATTGATAACCTTTTAATGTCCAGTAGGTGGGGATCAATCATGATGCAGAGTAAAGGGCACTTTACACGCAACAATATCGCTATCGATATCGCTAGCGAGCATACCCGCCCTCGTCGGTTGCGTGTCACAGGCAAATCGCTGCCTGTGGCGCACAACATCGCTTACACCCGTCACACATACTTACCTGCCTAGCGACGCCGCTGTGGCCGGCGAACCGCCTCCTTTCTAAGGGGGCGGTTTGTGCAGCGTTACTGCGGTGTCACTAAGCGGCCGCCCAATAGAAGCGGAGGGGCGGAGATGAGCAGGACGAACATCCCGTCCACCTCCTTCCTTCCTTATTGCGGGCGGCCGCAGGTAAGGTGATGTTCCTCGTTCCTGCGGTGTCACACATAGCTATGTGTGCTGTCGCAGGAACGATGAACAATGGGAACAGTGGGAAGGAGGACGTTGAGCTACTGGTGTTGCCTTAGGGGAAGTGTGTCGTGTTTTGTGAGTCACCCACCCACCGAATTTTGTAAGGTAACGCCTGTATCATTGGTGAAGCAGTGGGGTGGACGGTGAGCATATATCCCACTGCCACCATTGAATGCAATAATTATATTTTTGAGCACTATTGTCACTAAAACCGTCCCCCTCCCCCGCCCCGACTGCAATTAATGTCTTTACGACTTGGGGTTATTTATTAATTTGCACTTAGCCACTTTGTATAAAGAGTAATACTCATAGGGCGAAAGTGCAATTTTCGGGAGGTTAACGGTCCTTGCACAATGTCACTTTATTCATTTGGATGATTACGATTGGACCATAGGGAATGTAAGAAAAGTTGATAACTCCTGTGAGTCCACTTCCTATACACATCCAATTGTACGTTGTGTTAATTATCTTGTGTTTGTCTGTCTGGATTTTCCTAATATTTTAATACAATTTATTAAAAGTTAATTTTTAAAATTACCAGTGCTGCACATAGGAACGACGAACAACCTGCGTCCTGCAACAGCAACGATAATCGGGAAAGGAACGACGTGTCAACGATCAATTAGGTAAGTAATTTTGATCGTTAACGGTCGTTCGTGCGTTTCACATGCAACGACGTCGCTAACAAGGCCAGATGTGCGTCACGAATTCCAAGACCCCAACAACATCTCGTTAGCGATGTCGTTGCGTGTAAAGCGGCCTTTAGGATAGTGATTGTCCATTTAGTCTCCTATTGTTTCACTTTGGGGGTTTTTCTGGAAGCCACATCTCCATGCCATTGGTACAATGGGGCAATACTCGTGAGTGAAAAAAAATGTTAAAATTTGCCCAAGGCCCTTTCACACTGAATTTCCTCTAACATTGAGTGGCATTGTCCTGCCTTATGTCTGAACCCTCCACAAAATGGGATTCGGGTGTATGTGCCAACAGGTCCATTGACTATAATGGTGAAGAGAGTCACCGTGTGCTGTTGTGCATCATTTTTTATCTTATGCGCCTATTGGAGGCAGATTATGACTAGCTGTCCACCTGCGATAGGCGTGTACAGCCGAAAATAATGCACGACAGAGCAAACAGTGACTCCGTCTGCACCATTATAGTCAATGGCTCGTCAGGTATATGACCATATCCTATTTTGTAGGGATTTTGGAAATAAGACCCGACAAGGCCACTCAATGTAGGAGAAAACGCAGTGTGAACAGTCCCTAACAAGTTAAATATATACTACATTTTAATTCTCTGCCATATATAATCAGGATCAGCAATGTAGCAGAGCTGTGTGTGTGGAAGACTTCTTAATACAAGTATGGAGGGATTTGCAGTTAGATCTATGATATTATAAACCAGAAATACAGCTGTGCCACCCAGGGAATGGGGTACTCGGTCCCGGGCAGTTCACTATTTAGGAATGTCACGGTGCCCGGTCCCGTGCCCTGGGGCCTTTATGAAAAGGGGTTATTTACATGGGAGATGAAAGCCATTTATATGACGCCACCTGCGGGTTGCGGTTAATAGGATGGAACCGCCGATACTTAGTGGAATTACCCCTGGGCTGATGGTGATGGCAGCTATGGTGGTAGGCCCTCCGCAGGCAGGGCTGAGCCAGGGGATTTGTGAGATGGGAGCTTTTGCACTTTATAATGAAGGAGACCACACCGGGGTTGTAATGAACAGTCTCTACTCACTTTAACCTGTGGACGGCTGGTTCAGGTCCCTGTATTCCAGTGCCAGTTTAGTGACTCGGTTGCTCTGTCCCCAGCACTCTCAGTGTAGTTGGGACCCCGAAGCCTGGAACTTTGGGGGTCCCCCAGCTGTGATACAGTGGTCTGTCCATTCGGCTGGCAGTGTGGACCCTGTGGGAAGGTATGTGTCCGAACCCCGATCCTTGCTTTACTGATGATGCCCTCGGATCTGTAGTTCAGTGAGGCCCTTGGAGAGCCCTCACGGTGGAGGAATTTTCCAGGCCGTGTGAAACAGTCGTGTGACCTAGGGCCCTGTGCCCTGTGCGTGCTTGGTTCCAGTGGTGCTCCCTCGTACCGTCCCTGGCAATTTCTCTCTGTTCCAGAGGTACTTGTTTGCTCCTATTCTAGCAACCTACTCCTGTGCCCCCGGGTCACCGTTACACAGACCCAGCTCGAGGCACGTCTGCTCCCTTCACTACAATTTCTCACAGACTGACTTGTCCACTCTCACCAGGCTGTCTAGTTTCCTGGTCTGGCTCCGCCCTCTAGGTGGCCATCCCCCAGTGTCTGACTAGTGCATGCCCCTGGTGTGGGAACTAGGATTTTGGTGTGTGCAGGTGTTACTGGCACTGGTGTTCCAGGTCCCAGAGGGTACACCCTGCAGCCTTGTGGGGATTCAGTACCTAGTAGTGCCCTGAGTGGTTCAGGGGCGCTACACAGCAGAACTTGGCAAGTTAGGGGATATCATTGTTACAGCCAAGTGTAATTTGTTAAGAAATGACTTTGTGTCACAGAGCCAGATAAGTCAGGAGGCACTTTGATTTAGCAGAATGAAATGATGTAGCAGAGCTGGGTATGTCAAGAAGCACCTTGATAACACTCTGCTACTAAGGTGCTTTCTGAGATACCCAGCTCTGCTACATTGCACCAGAGAATTGCAATGAGACAGAGCCCAGCGGTTGTAGGAGAACTGGGTACGTCAGCATTCACCTTGGTAGCAGAGAAGAGTGATGTAGCAAGTCCGAGAGAGCTTTTGTGGCGCCCCTGACGCTTCATTCGCTACAGAGTATTGCACCCAAATTTGGGTGTAATGCTAAATCAGGATCCTGAGGAGGTCAGTCCCAGTTTCACCACTTAGACACTCAAATACACACCAGGTTGCCCTGTTCCCACTGGGGACTGGGCTAGGGTCGGGTAATAAAGGGGTCGCCGACAGTGGCATTTACAGGATGCCCTCAAACAGGGGCTCTAGTCCCACTAGCTAAGGACCTGTGAGGGAGGAGGAGCAGCCAGCAGGGGGAGTCAGGAGCCAACGCAACAGTTAGAGAGTTCTCCAGCAGGAGAGCAACGGAGCAGATGTGTTTCTCAGGTGCTCCGGTGGGAAGGAGGAAGAATTCACACGACCCTAGGGAAGATCATACTCCACGTTGGTTTTCCAGAATCTGCCTGGACAGGGAAAGTTTCAAGCTTTCCTGACCACACAGCACCCGAAAGCACAGTGCCAGAGAGGATCCGGGGCCTCGCATCAAGCCGGAGCCCATATCGGAACCGCAGCACCTCCATATAGGGACAAGAGTACTACTCGTGAAAACCCGAGTCCTCTCGTAGCTTCAAGCCAGGGGATCCACAGATAGGCGCTAAAAGGAGGGAACTCACCGAACACCACACCAGACTGATCTCTAAAGGGATTCAGGTTCGACTGAGCCCTTCTTAGCAAGTGACTAGGTGAGCGGCACAGCACAAAAGTGATTAAACAACCTGGAACCGCAGCCATAAACTTTGTCTCTTTATTACCGGTACTGCTGCTCCGTGCCTTGGCGCCCGCTATTACTACTCCCCTCATCATCCTCCCCAGGGCCCGCTCCATCTGTGTGGAGCGATACCACCATAGCTGCTACCACCATCCGCCCTGCAGGACAGCGACAGCAGCGGCAGCCGATTCCCTGGCCGCATACCACAGGTGACGTCACGACATTCACCTCACTACTACCCACAACATCTCTCCCCTGCGATCTTCTGTACGCCTCGGGGCAACACAGCCGAGCTAGGCCGCCTGTGACAACGACAGACGACGGCCCGGCGACGAGTAATTTAACCGCCTGCCCTGTTAGGCACTACACTTGCTCCTTCTTCAATGTGTTGCCACATTTTCAGTGATTTTAATTAAAAGGACTAGCTGACAGACGCAATTCATTAGCAAAGTCATCCCTCTTTTCCATCACAGATAATACAAAGATAGAGAGGGGGGCTGGCTTGGCTAATCATTTCAGTTTTTATCACAAGTAGAGTTGAGCGAATACCTAACTATTCGTACTCGCTATACTCATAACAAGTACTGTCTAATACTCGTGTATTCGTTCCGAATAGCGCGTGCAATGCAAGTCAAGGGGGAATACTCGCAATGTAACGAGTAACCTGAATGCCACACTAATCTGCAATTAATCACTCCCGATAACCATCAGAAAGCTTCTTACTCCTCTCACCTGGAATTGTGGACAACTCTTTTGCAACCTGCTGGTCTTCCTGGATCTCAGACCCCGGATCCCCATATAAGTAAATGGGGACCTAAACTTTGGTTGTGTAAAATGGTCACAAACAAATGTGGATAGAGAATTAAAAAAAAAAAAAAGTGGGGTCCCCCCTATTTTTGATACAAAGCAAACAACTGCGGGCTGCACTCCTTAGCTGTCTGCTTTACTTTGGCTGGTTATGAAAAAATAGAGGGGATTCTACATAATTTTTTTTGTTATTTATTCTCTAGCCACATTTGTTTGCAGGGCAGTTCTGCTCTTTCCTCCGGTTTGCTTCCTTTTGTAGCCCCCAGCCCTTACTAAGACCATTTTACACCACCAAAGTTTGGGTCCCCATTGACTTATACGGGGGTTTCGGGTCCAGGTCCAATGGTGTAATGTCCCACAACATCCATTCCTATAGAGCTTCGTTATGAGAATGTTCTCAGAATGAGGCTGCATAGGTCACTGCCAGTCAGCGGCAGGCCTAGACTTTTTCACGAGCTGCAAAGTCCATGTTCGAGCCCGAGCGCCCAACATTCAGTGTCTGGTGCAAACTCTGAATATTACAGTTTCGGTTCGCTCATCTCTAACCCTGAGCCTGCAGGACAGCTTGTATTTCTTTCGAACTTGACTGGGGCTGATTGATTCTGCGTTGCAACCTTTCATCAATTTTTCTCTGCCACCCACATCCAGGGAGTTTAGCTACAATGTCATGGGTTGTACATTTTTGATTATATTGTGCTGCATAGACAAATGAACATCAAGATCTCTGGCAATGGACTTGTAGCCTTGAGACTGTTGATATTTTTCAACAATTTTGGTTCTCAAGTCCTCAGACAGTTCTCTTCGCCTCTCTCTGGTCTCCATGCTTAGTGTGGCACACACAGACACACAGAGCAAAGAGTCAACTTCTCCCCTTATCTTTTTTATCTTTTTTTTCAGGAGTGCTTTTCATATTGCCCTCACCTGCTATTTACCATAGGTGAGTTTGAACGAGCATCACATGCTTGAAACAAAGTTATTTACCCACAATTTTGGAAAAGTGACAACAATTTTGTCCGTCCTATTTTTGGGGTTTTGTGTGAAATTATATCCAATTTACCCTTTTTTCCTCATTTTTTTTGTTTTGTTTCAATACACACAAAAGGAAATAAACATGTGTATAAGAAAACATGTAATTGCAATCATTTTCTGGGAGAAATACTTCATTTTCTGGAGCAATTTCAAGGGTGCCAACCAGTAGCGTAGCTAGCGGGGGGGCAGAGGGTGCCACCGCCCCGGGCCCCGTCCTCAAGAGGGGGCCCACCCGGAGCTGCGATACCATTAACTATATCAGCGTGCACAGCGCCCCGATATAGTTAACCTCTGCGGCAGTGCGGAGGAGACATGATCTCCCTGCGCTGCTGCTGATGACAGCGCACACGCAGGGCGTGGGGGGGGGGATGTGGCAATTTTCCCCCAGGCTGCTCTCCCAGCTATTGTTAAGGGCCGGCCGCGGGCCGCCTGCTGCATACCATCATTATAACACACATGGCCACGCAGAGTGAATTGCGCGCGGCCGTGTCTCTTGTACTAAGATGTGGCCGGCCACACTGACAGGCGCAGACAGTGCTGACCGCCGCATAGTACAGGAGACCCGGCCGCTGGCATGCACAGTGCGCGGCCACGTGCGTTATAATGACGTCATGCAGCGCGCTGCCTCCATCCAGTGTTCTGGCTGCATCCCAGTGATTAGAAGCTGACTGGGTAGTGGGCGTGACCGGCTGTGTTAGTTGGCGTGGCTATGGTTCCTCCCGTCCACTATAATCATGTAGGCTTCGCCCCCCCCCCCCTCTCCCCCTGCGCCCCCCTGCACCCCCCATCTGCAGGTCTTACCTCGGGCCCCGCTTCAATCGTAAAGAACTCCAGGACACCTAGAGTTTCTTTCTGTCATCACCTGCGTTGCTGAGGCCCCGCCCCTTCTGATCACATGGGCGTGACGTCACCACAGGTCCTTTAGCTTAGAGGGATTTACCATGGCATGAAACAAGTCTGTGGCTGCACGAGAGAGAAGTGTCCCCCAATCATCAAAAGTAAAAAGCACCTCCAGTATGTGTCTGTGTGTATAGGATTGTCTGTCTTTTGTGTATGGTTATTTGTATGTGAATGTTTTCAAATATGTATACACTTCTATGTGACTATATCTGTGTATGTGTCTGTATATATGTGTGTGTATATGGCTGTACGCAGGTGTCTGTATATATGTGTGTGTATACAGCTGTACGCAGGTGTCTGTATATATGTGCGTGTGTATACGGCTGTACGCAGGTGTCTGTATGTGTATACGGCTGTACGCAGGTGTCTGTATGTGTATACGGCTGTACGCAGGTGTGTGTATGTGTATACGGCTGTATGCAGGTGTGTGTATGTGTATACGGCTGTACGCAGGTGTCTGTATGTTTATACGGCTGTACGCAGATGTCTGTATGTGTGTACGGCTGTATGCAGGTGTGTGTATGTGTGTACGGCTGTACGCAGGTGTCTGTGTATACGGCTGTACGCAGATGTCTGTATGTGTATACGGGCTGTATGCAGATGTCTGTATGTGTATACGGTTGTACGCAGATGTCTGTATGTGTATACGGCTGTACGCAGGTGTCTGTATGTGTATACGGCTGTACGCAGGTGTCTGTATGTGTATATGGCTGTACGCAGGTGTCTGTATGTGTATACGGCTGTACGCAGGTGTCTGTATGTGTATACGGCTGTACGCAGATGTCTGTATGTGTATTCGGCTGTACGCAGGTGTCTGTATGTGTATACGGCTGTACGCAGATGTCTGTATGTGTATACGGCTGTACGCAGGTGTCTGTATGTGTATACGGCTGTACGCAGGTGTCTGTATGTGTATACGGCTGTACGCAGGTGTCTGTATGTGTATACGGCTGTACGCAGGGGTGTGTATGTGTATACGGCTGTACGCAGGGGTGTCTGTATGTGTATACGGCTGTACGCAGGTGTCTGTGTATACGGCTGTACGCAGGTGTCTGTGTATACGGCTGTACGCAGGTGTCTGTGTATACGGCTGTACGCAGGTGTCTGTGTATACGGCTGTATGCAGGTGTCTGTGTATACGGCTGTACGCAGGTGTCTGTGTATACGGCTGTACGCAGGTGTCTGTGTATACGGCTGTACGCAGGTGTCTGTGTATACAGCTGTATGCAGGTGTGTGTATGTGTATACGGCTGTACGCAGGTGTGTGTATGTGTATACGGCTGTACGCAGGTGTCTGTAAGGAGCTGTAGGCCCATCATACTGTGTATAGGGGAGGTGTAGAGGTATATTATGTATAGGGGAGGTGTAGAGGTATATTATGTATAGGGAAGGGGTAGAGGCATCTTACTGTGTATAGGGGAGGTGTAGGGGTATATTATGTATAGGGAAGGGGTAGAGGCATCTTACTGTGTATAGGGGAGGTGTAGGGGTATATTATGTATAGGGGAGGTGTAGAGGCATCTTACTGTGTATAGGGGAGGTGTAGAGGCATCTTACTGTGTATAGGGGAGGTGTAGGGGTATATTATGTATAGGGGAGGTGTAGAGGCATCTTACTGTGTATAGGGGAGCCATGGGAACATCATACTGTGTATAGGGGAGGTATAAGGGCTTCATACTGTGTATAGAGGAGCTGTACATGGGAGGGACATTATGAAATGTTAAGTGGACACTTAGGAACCATTATTGTTATAGGGGCAGTCAGGGTATTGTGACCGTGAAAGGCACACTGGGGGCTCTATTACTTTCTAGGAACAATATGTGGGCACCTTTCTAGGGCACTTACACAGGTCATTAATATTTTCTAGGGGGAAATGTTACCATTTAGAGGGCACAAATGAGGCATTTTACCATGTAAAGAGCACAGTGGTGGCATTAATATGTGGGGGGCACAGTGGTGGCATTAATATGTGGGGGGCACAGTGGTGGCATTAATATGTGGGGGGCACAGTGGTGGCATTATTATGTGGGGGCACAGTGGGGGCATTATTATGTGGAGGCACAGTGGTGGCATTATTATGTGGGGGCACAGTGGTGGCATTATGTGGGGGCATTATTATGTGGGGGCACAGTAGTGGCATTATTATGTGGAGGCACAGTGGTGGCATTATTATGTGGGGGCACAGTGGTGGCATTATGTGGAGGCACAGTGGTGGCATTATTATGTGGAGGCACAGTGGTGGCATTATGTGGAGGCACAGTGGTGGCATTATGTGGAGGCACAGTGGTGGCATTATTATGTGGAGGCACAGTGGTGGCATTATTATGTGGGGGCACAGTGGTGGCATTATTATGTGGAGGCACAGTGGTGGCATTATGTGGAGGCACAGTGGTGGCATTAATATGTGGGGGGCACAGTGGTGGCATTATTATGTGGGGACACAGTGGTGGCATTATTATGTGGGGGCAGAGTGGTGGCATTATTATGTGGGGGGCACAGTGGTGGCATTATTATGTGGGGGCACAGTGGTGGCATTACTATGTGGGGGCACAGTGGTGGCATTACTATGTGGGGGCACAGTGGTGGCATTATTATGTGGGGGCACAGTGGTGGCATTATTATGTGGGGGCACAGTGGGGGCATTACTATGTGGGGGCACAGTGGTGGCATTATTACGTGGGGGCACAGTGGTGGCATTATTACTATGTGGGGGCACAGTGGTGGCATTATTACTATGTGGGGGCACAGTGGTGGCATTATTACTATGTGGGGGCACAGTAGTGGCATTATTATGTGTGGCAGTAAGAGTCGGTTTTTGTGCACACAGCAGGTGCAGTAATAGGGACACACACGGCAGCAGCGGCTCAGTATTGGGGTGACGGCAGGATGAGGAGTTTGTGCAGGTTGGGATTAGATGGGGACGGGGACGGAAGTGTGAGGAGTAAAATGTGTCTTTGTTGTAATTTCTGTAGATGAGTTGTGGCTGGAAGAAGTCGTCATGTTGGTCTGGGCCAGATGGAAAACACAGAAAAGGTGAACAACTCCATCTGAAAGAACGTCAGCTGTAAGTCACCATCTATAACTGCACTGTGACCTCTTGTATGTGCTGTGTGACGCCCTGGGCAAGCCAGGGGTCACAGGTCATTGCACCACCACACCCTACACCCCAGTTAGGAACACCAAAGCTAACCTAAAATCCTTGTTGCCTTCCTCCAGAGGCTGATGTTCACACGAGGGGGTGGGCCAGGCGGTTGGCTCCGCCCACCGAGGAGTTCACAGCTCTGGAGGCGGGAAGAACCAGGGAGTCAGCTCAGGGGGAGCTTGAGTAAGGGGTCCAGCTAGGGACGTGAAGGAGTAAACAAGTAGTGAAGTGAAGGAAGTAAAGTGGTAAAGGAGGACAGTAAGAGTGGTGACAGAAAAGAAACAGTTTGTAAAGCCTGAAGCTGGTCCGGGTGTGTGCCCCGGACTGAGACAGCAAGGTCAGCAGACGGCGGTGATTGTCCGCAGGGGTGACTGCTCGGAAGTTCCTGGAAGGACCGCGGACGGGTGGTGACCCGGCGGTCTGGAGCAGTGTACAAAGGACAGTCAGCACCAGGGCAGGGGCCTCTCGGACCCCGGCAAGGCTAGGAGTCGCCATAATTTGCCAAATCCGTCAGTGAAGGGGACGGCTGTCTCCCAACAACCAAGTCCCGATTGAAGGCAACAGCCCAACCATTAAAGCAGACACACCACCACCGCCAGGGCACCAGTTTCTGAGGGCCAGCGCCTGCGGGCAAAGAGTAGAGCTCCTCCGGTCCAGCATGAAGCCGGGGAGCGGGTTACCGGTGGGAACCCATCGCAACCATCAACAACATAGGTGCAGGACAAAGGGACATCACCGTCACCTACTGGGGAAAGCAAGTGCAGCCGTCCGTGGGAACCGTCTTTCCAGCCGTGTGTTTTACCGAGAACTGTGTCATCGTCTCAGGCTGAGTGAGTACCACAGTGCCGCAAGGCACAGCGCTGCCCCCGCGTCCCTGCGCCCACCAAGCCCTGCATCTCCCACCTCATCACTGGGCCCCGGGATCACCAACCCCTACCCACGGAGGGGCAACACAACAACTGGCTGCTCCACATCATCACTCCCGGGATCCCCATACAGAGCAGCGGTGGTGTCAACAAATCACCACAACCGTGGGTGGCGTCACGGACAATAGACTTTATCCCAAAACCCAATCCCCTTTCACTCACGGGCGAAGAGCGCCGCTCGAGACCCCCGGGATCCGGCCCACCGCTCGAGCCACCACTGAGCAGCAGCAGCCGGACCCGAGCAGAGGGGTGAGCGCAGTGCTGACACCCTCCTCCCCGCCCGCGACAGCTGCAGCACCGATATCTACCACTATATAGTCCGCATACAGCGGTAATATCAGTGTCATCTGCCGAGGTTCCACTACACCCACGATTAGTCTGCGCCACCGTAGTTATCATGGTTACCTGGTAAGGGGCCCACTCAGATATTTTGCCCCCCCTGAGCTGAAACCCTAGCTATGCCACTGGTGCCAACACTTTCGGCCATGACTATGACTGTATGCAGGCTCACTATAGTTAATAAACTTTGCTAAGCACCCGGCAATACTTTGGGACTCGGTGTACATTTAATGCCTTTATTGTAATTACTGCCGACACTTTAGATAACGTATTACTTAATTAATGCAACCAGGTGTTCTCAATAAAATAAGCTTCCCATCGCTTCACATTGCGAATTTTTCCTCGAGCCGTCTGACACGGACATTCATTAAACGTTCCCATCAGGCGCGGATGGGAATTAAGCATATATCATTGCCTCATTTACCAGCAATTTAGATACTGAGGATTTTGTGGGGGTTTTATCTTCTTGTACCCAAAGGAAGAAAAATGATTGATAAGTTCAGGGCCGAAGATGGAAAGCTTTGTCTGGCTGCACTGGCCTGTGCGTCGAACACTTCAGCTACTCGTCTGAAACGTTCACTCTCAATCTTGAATCACATCCAACTTCTCCCCCCAAGAAAGCGAAAGGCAGAATTTCAGCCCTCTATTGGTGAATCCTTCAAAGAGGAAAAACAACACCAAAATTAACGGGGGGGTGTTTCAGAAAGTGGAGGAAAATAATTAGTTATTGAGACTGTCAGGCCTTAGATGTGCTGGTATTCATCAATAAGCCATTTTCTGCTTAAGGCCGCTTTACACGCAATGACATCGCTAACGAGATGTCGTTGGGGTCACGGAATTCGTGACGCACATCCGGCCTCGTTAGCAACGTCGTAGCGTGTGAAACGCAAGAACGACCGTTAATGATCAAAACTACTTACCTAATCGTTGATTGTTGACGCGTCGTTCCTTTCCCGATTATTGTTGCTGTTGCAGGACGCAGGTTGTTCCTGCGGCAGCACACATCGCTACGTGTGACACCGCAGGAACGAGGAACATCACCTTACCTGCGGCCGCCCGCAATGAGGAAGGAAGGAAGTGGGCGGGATGTTCAGCCCACTCATCTCCGCCCCTCCACTTCTATTGGGCGGCCGCTTAGTGACGCCGCTGTGACGCCGCATAAATTGCCCCCTTAGAAAGGAGGCGGTTCGCCGGCCACAACGATGTCACTAGGCAGGTAAGTATGTGTGACGGGGACTAACGATATTGTGCGCCACGGGCAGCGATTTGCCTGTGATGCACAAACGACGGGGGCGGGTGCGATCGGCAGCAACATCGCTAGCGATGTCGCTGTGTGTAAAGTGGCCTTTAAAGGGAATCTGTCAGCAGAATTTCACCCCTAAAATATTTATGTGTATGTAGCACTTTCAAAGACAAGTCCTGCAATACCTTTACATGGCCAGTCTGTTCCTCCATTACTGAGAAATCAGTGTTTAAATTGGTAAGCAAATGAGGCCGAAGAGCTATTGTAGATCTGAAGCCTCTGTCACCCAAGCTCTATTCCCTGCCCAACTCTGCCTCCTTCCTTTCTGATAAACTGAAAAATAAGGAGCGCTGATAGTGTAATACCAACAGATCAGTGAGGTAGATCAGGAAATGTACACTCACCTGAAAAGGTTGTGATAGTCACCACTGATAAAGCATAGGATGATGGCGTCTGCTGCAGCCCCACGTGGATGTGCATACAGATCAGAGTGAAGAGGGGGTTAATGCCACGCATCAGCCAAAATGAAGATGTAGCACGTTGATGTTATAAACGTATTCTTTTATTCCATCGGTCTACGCGTTTCAAGGATATACCTCTTCTTCAGGACCAGTGCATCAACATAGTATGATACTATGTTGATGCACTGGTCCTGAAGAAGAGGTATATCCTTGAAACGCGTAGACCGATGGAATAAAAGAATACATTTATAACATCAACGTGCTACATCTTCATTTTGGCTGATGCGCGGCATTAACCCCCTCTTCACTCTGATCTGTATGTCCTTCCTTTCTGACTGATAGTCTCTGTGCTGTGTGACTTCAGGCTAAGGAGTCATCAGTAAAGCAGGAGGAGGTGCTGGGCGGGGAATAGAGCTGGAGTGACAAAGTCACTCAGATGTATAAGTAGCTCTTCAGCCTACTTTGCATATCAATTTAAACTCTGATTTCTCCGTAATTAGGGCGGAGATTAGGGATAGCTTAGGGTCCAGTAACTTGGGGGACAGCTTGGAAGCCCCAGTTCCCCCGCTATTCCAGAGTCATCCTGACACATAGTGTGTGTATTACGGCATCCAAAGAGTTCAATTTTAGTCTCATCTACCCAGACTATAATTTCCCAGTCTTTTACAGGCTTGTCTAAATGTTGTCGAGCAAACTTTAAATGCGCTTGAACATATTTTTTGTTTAGCAATGGAGTCTTGCGTAGTGAGTGTACATGCAGGCCATGGAGGTTTAGAATCTGCTAGTTCCAGGTCTTTCTGAAGCTATACACAGGTGGGCCTTGCCTCTCAGAGAACTCTTCTGATAATTAGTTTTACTCCTCTGTCTGAAATCTTTTGGGGAGCGCCTGGTTGTAATCTTTTTATGGTGAAACAAAGTTCTTTCCACTTCCAGATTATGTCCTCAATAGTGCTCACTGAAACCTTCAGTAGTTTAGAAATTCATATGTAACCAATGTCATCAGTAGGTTGCAAAGGTTTTCAGACAGCTCACTGATTTTATCCATCATGAGATGTTTCTTGTGTGGCACCTTGGTAATGAGACACCTTTTTATAGGCCATCAATTGAACCAGCTAATGTTATTTTTCAATAAATGGCAGAATTGCTTCCTAGTAGTTACTAATAGAGGCTGGTGTCATGACTTTCCATAGCTTTTTGCAGTGCTCTTCCTTCAGGTGTTCAACAATATTTCCCTGTGTCATTTCTATTACTTATACTTACCCACTATGTGTGTACATGTGTGTGTGTGTGTGTGTGTGTGTGTGTGTGTGTGTGTGTGTGTGTATATATATATATATATATATATATATATATACACATATATATATATATACACATATATATGTATACATAAATATACATACATATATATACACATATATATATACATATATACACATATATACATATATACATGTGTATGCATATACACACATATATTTATATATATATATATATATACACATATATATACATATACACATATATATATATATATATATATATATATATATATATATATATATATACATACATATACAGTTAGGTCCAGAAATATTTGGACAGTGACACAATTTTCGCGAGTTGGGCTCTGCATGCCACCACATTGGATTTGAAATGAAAGCTCTACAACAGAATTCAAGTGCAGATTATAATGTTTAATTTGAAGGTTTGAACAAAAATATCTGATAGAAATTGTAGGAATTGTACACATTTCTTTACAAACACTCCACATTTTAGGAGGTCAAAAGTAATTGGACAAATAAACCAAACCCAAACAAAATATTTTTATTTTCAATATTTTGTTGCGAATCCTTTGGAGGCAATCACTGCCTTAAGTCTGGAACCCATGGACATCACCAAACGCTGGGTTTCCTCCTTCTTAATGCTTTGCCAGGCCTTTACAGCCGCAGCCTTCAGGTCTTGCTTGTTTGTGGGTCTTTCCGTCTTAAGTCTGGATTTGAGCAAGTGAAATGCATGCTCAATTGGGTTAAGATCTGGTGATTGACTTGGCCATTGCAGAATGTTCCACTTTTTTGCACTCATGAACTCCTGGGTAGCTTTGGCTGTATGCTTGGGGTCATTGTCCATCTGTACTATGAAGCGCTGTCCGATCAACTTTGCGGCATTTGGCTGAATCTGGGCTGAAAGTATATCCCGGTACACTTCAGAATTCATCCGGCTACTCTTATCTGCTGTTATGTCATCAATAAACACAAGTGACCCAGTGCCATTGAAAGCCATGCATGCCCATGCCATCACGTTGCCTCCACCATGTTTTACAGAGGATGTGGTGTGCCTTGGATCATGTGCCGTTCCCTTTCTTCTCCAAACTTTTTTCTTCCCATCATTCTGGTACAGGTTGATCTTTGTCTCATCTGTCCATAGAATACTTTTCCAGAACTGAGCTGTCTTCATGAGGTGTTTTTCAGCAAATTTAACTCTGGCCTGTCTATTTTTGGAATTGATGAATGGTTTGCATCTAGATGTGAACCCTTTGTATTTACTTTCATGGAATCTTCTCTTTACTGTTGACTTAGAGACAGATACACCTACTTCACTGAGAGTGTTCTGGACTTCAGTTTTTTTTTTTTTTTAGTTTTTAAGGTTGAAGGGAGACTCTAAGTCCATCTAGTTCAACCTATAGCCTAACATGTTGATCCAGAGGAAGGCAAAAAAACCCCAATGTGTCAAATAAGCTCCAATGGGGAAAAAAATTCCTTCCTGACTCCACATACGGCAATCAGACTAGTTCCCTGGATCAACACCCTGTCATAAAATCTAATATACATAACTGGTAATATTAAATTTTTCAAGAAAGGCATCCAGGCTCTGCTTAAATGTTAGTAGTGAATCACTCATTACAACATCATACGGCAGAGAGCTCCATAGTCTCACTGCTCGTACAGTAAAGAATCATCATCTGTGATTATGATTAAACATTCTTTCCTCAAGACTTAGCGGATGCCCCCTGTTCCAGTCGCAGGCCTAGGTGTAAAGAGATCTTTGGAAAGGTCTCTGTACTGTCCCCTCATATATTTATACATTGTGATTAGATCCCCCTAAGCCTTTGTTTTTCCTAACTAACTAACCCCAAGTTTAATAACCTGTCTTGGTATTGCAGCCCCCCCCATTCCTCTAATAATCTAGGTCGCTCTTCTATCTACCTGTAAGATTATGCTATTTATAACCTTCTATACTTTTGCTAACAAGAAATGCATCCATTCCTCTCTTAAATTCATTCAGTGAGTTGGCCATCACTACTTCCTCAGGAAGAGAGTTCCAGAGCCTCACTGCTCTTACCGTGAAGAACCCTCTTCTATGCTGATGTAGGAATTTTCTTTCCTCCAATCGAAAAGAATGCCCCCTTGTTCTTGTCATAGTCCTTGGTACAAACAGATCATGGGAGAGATCTCTATATGGCCCTCTGATATATTTGTACATATTTATTAGGTCTCCCCTAAGTCTTCTCTTTTCTAGAGTAAATAGACCTAATTTTGATAACCTTTCCATGTATTGTAATGCACCCATTCCATTTATTATTTTAGTAGCCCGCCTCTGAACCCTTTCAAGTTCAGTAATGTCTTTCTTCAGCACCGGCGCCCAAAATTGCACACAATACTCCAAGTGTGGTCTGACTAGTGATTTGTACAGAGGGAGAATGATGTTTTCATCTCGTGCCCCCAGACCTCTTCTAATGCATCCCATCACCCTATTTGCTTTGGTGGCTGCTGCCTGACACTGGGCACTCCAATTTAGATTCTTATTCACTAAGATGCCTAAGTCTTTTTCCATGTCTGATTTCCCCAGCAGTTTCCCATTTAGTAAGTAATCGTAGCATCTGTTTCTCCTTCCCATGTGCATAACCTTACACTTATCTGTGTTAAACCTCATTTGCCATTTTTCAGCCCAATTCTCCAATTTACTCAAATCCATCTGTAGTTGCAAACTGTCCTCCTTTGTGTTAACTACCTTACATAGTTTTGTATCATCTGCAAATACTGATATTTTACTCTGTAAACCATCCACCAGATCATTAATAAATATATTAAATAGTAGGGGGCCCAATACAGACCCCTGTGGCACCCCACTAGTAACCCTGGCCCAATCTGAGTATGCACCATTAATAACCACTCTTTGTTTTCTACCACTAAGCCAGCTACCTACCCATCTACACA